>NW_026576269.1:0-67500 GCF_028641065.1 Leucoraja erinaceus
TTAAATAAAGAAATGTCTAACACACTATTGGATTAACGAATCGGACAATAAGCGAGCATAACTTCGTGCTCATAGAGTAAAAATGTTCAGTCAACTGAATATATCCCAACCGAAAACGACTCGCTATTCCGTTAATTTCACTAACTCGGCCTTGCCCGCTGATTTACACCCAGCACAGTTTATTTTACGCATTTTCCAACCATCAGCATTGCCTATTGTTTTGCCCCGACATTTGCGTCTCGGGCTTGAGCTGAATCCCAGTCTCTCTCGCTCTGGTTTACCTGCTGGTAATGAATTTTATCTCCTATGGCCTGTAAGCCGCGGGGAAGTCAGGATTTATAATATATCCCCGCAAAGACATTATGTGTCTTTAAATTACATTAAAAAATCATGGCGACCATTACCAACACCAGGCTTTTATAAGTTTCGAAAGATAGACACAACAAGCGGATAACTTAGCTAGACAGCAAGCATCTCTGGGTATCAAGGAATGGGTGACGTTTCAGGTCGAGATCCTTTCTTCTGACTTATCTCCCAGTTGCCCACACTTCCATCCTTCCGACTCATGCCCGTTTGTTTACGACACGATTACCCCTTGGAAACAATGGAAGGAGTGGTGGATGCATGCGAAATGGAAAACGTGCGTGTACTATTTGTGTTGGAATATACAAGCGTTTGTAACAGACAGAATATGTAAAAATGGGCCTATTGATTGAGGTATCTGAAGGTCAGCACCAGTGGCGCAGCTGGTAGAAGCCCTGCCTCACATTGTCAGAGACCACGGTTCAATCCTGAATTATGATGCTGTTTGTGTGGAGTTGCAAATCATCTTCTCCCGTGACCGCGCGGTTTCCTGCAGGTGCTCGGGTTTT
Organism: Leucoraja erinaceus; assembly: GCF_028641065.1. Taxonomy (NCBI): domain Eukaryota; kingdom Metazoa; phylum Chordata; class Chondrichthyes; order Rajiformes; family Rajidae; genus Leucoraja; species Leucoraja erinaceus. The sequence continues at coordinate 873 of NW_026576269.1, forward strand.
CCCCACATGCCAAAGACGTGCCGGTTCAGAGGTCCATTTGTCTTCTGTACATTGCTCCTAGCATGTAGGAATGATGCGAAAGTGGCATAACATAGAAATAGATGGGATACATAGAAGTGGGATAACATGAAGGAACATGTGATATGCGTAGAGTCTTTTTTTCCCCAGAGGGAGGGAAACCAAGAATCAGGGGACGTATGTTTAATATGAGAGAAGAATGATTAAATAAGAAGACGAGGGCCACTTTTTTCACGCAAAAAAAATATAGAGCAGGGGTCTTCAGTGACCATGGACGAGCTGCTAGAGGGTTTAATGAGAAATGTGATATTCGGCTCATTTTGACTCAACCATTACAAAGTATTATGTGAACCAACGTTTTTATTAAAAAGCATGGCATAGAAAAAACATCCGCTGCACTCGTATTACTTGCAGACGCCGATCTCCGGACGAACTTCCTTATTCAAATCCCGTACTGGAATACCATGGTGGGATGTTGTCAACGCATAATATTTGTGTTGAAGGTTATATTGACCGAGATTCATATGTTGGTCTGCAGTAACATAACACATTTTAAAATCACCTGAAATAGGCGCCTGGATGGGATTGTTTAAGGAGTTTATGGCCCGACGGTAGAGGCAAGTGGGACATGTGGATTGAGCAATCCTACTCGGCCTTGGCAGTTTGTCCGAAGATCCATTTCCCTGCTGTACTTAGTAAAAACATTATTCTTTCGTATTTGCACCATCACAGAGTACGCAGTAACGTTGATTCCTGAGCAAAGTACAGCTCATGCAGCGGGTAAACTCGGGGAGGTTTTACCGAGATAGCGATGAACACACTCGTACTCCTTAGACCTAGACAGCTTTAATCCTCGTCGTTTCTTGTGTTTCTTCAGTAAGGTATCACGTGAGCAACATTAAGCTGCGTTTATCTGAAAGCTTTGGCTACAAGGGAATCAACACGCATTTTTTTGCAGGAAGGTTAAACTAATTAAATGATCCTTCACAGCCTTCATTGAGCCTCACCTTCGGCTTTTCCATCCGCACACCCACACAATACAATTGCAAACGCCAAATAATAGGCAAATAGGGGTGAACAAGCGGGACACTTCAACGAATGTCCTTTCATTTTCTCTACAGACATTCACATCTCCTTCTCCTTCCCTTTCGAGGGAACCAGATTTCCTTCCGTCCCCGTCCATGGATATTTTTTGCAGTGGTGTATCGCTGGTTGATTGATTTTCCATGGTATACTTTGACGGATTACTTGATGGCGCTTCGGGTGTACTTGTGATGGGCTTTTGCCAGTATGATTTAGTTTCGTATATTTAATAGATAAACTCTCACTTCGGGTGCAGAAAAGGCAAGTCTTTACCAGTACCACGCTGACAAATAATCGTTTTTGAAACTATTGGTAATAGAAATGCAACACCATTAAGATGGACTTCAGTTTCATAATCCTACTGGATATTAACAGGATTGGGAAGGAGAGGGAGGTCCAGTGACAGTGGAAAGATAAACCAGACGGAGATATTTCAACGTTTCAGTTTAGTTTATTGTCACCTGTACCGATGAACAGAGCAAAGATCCTATAGCGAGATTGGTAGAGTACAGCTTTAGTTTGCGTGCTAACCAGTCAGCAGAAAGACAGACATGATTACAATCATGTATTTACAGTGTATATACATGGTACGGGAATAATTGTTTAGTGCAAAGGTAATAGCAGCGGTCAAGTATAGTCCGAGGGTCCCAAAGACGTAGGTAGCAATGAACACTGCTCTCTGGTTGTGGTAGGATGATTCAGTTGCCTGATAACAGCTGTGAAGAAACTGTCTCTAATCAGGTGGTGTGCATTTTCACACATCTATAACTTTTGCCTGATGGGAGGGGGGGGGAGAAGAGGGAGTGGCCGGCGTGCGACTCGTCCTTGATTATACTGCTAGGCCTTGTGGAAGCAGCGTGAGGTGTAACTTGAGTCAATTAAATGGGGTTGGTTTGTGTGATGGTCTGGGCTATGTCCACAATGGCTGCAATTTCTTACCGTCTTGGATGGACTGTTTCCAAACCAAGCTGTGATGCATTCTGAATCAAATGCTTTCTATGGCGCATATGTAGAAGTGATGACAGTTAGTGGACATTAACTTACTTTAATCTTTTTTTTTTGTGTAGCAAAAGCATTTACTGGCAATTGTCATTTTCTCCCGTGGAAATTGCGGACTTTCGAAATGCATCACTCGTTTACCTGGTGGGCATGGCTGTGGGCGATTTAATGGGTCCTTGATACACTGAAGTGATCCTCTATGAGATTGTCAACGTCTACTTTTCCATTTTCGATATTCAATCACACCACATTCTAGCAGATGGAACCTCGTGGTCCACTTTATTTCCATCGACTGCTCGGTTTGGCTACTGTGGCCTTCACCTTTGATCGGTTCACTGCTATATGTCATCATATCCTTGGCGGACCAAGTATTGTACTTGAAAAGACGGCAGCTATGGTGATAGTGGTGATGTTTTCCTTAAGCGTTTTGCAGAATGTTCCATTCTACTTTATATTACGACACCGCGAGAACTAATTGACAATATAAGTGGTCGTGCTATGGTAAAGTCATCTTTTTATACATTACCCATCTGGGTTGTATTCTTTGTGGATGGAAACCGTGTTCACAACTTTTTTCCCCATTTGTGTTAATTTTGCTGCTCAACTCAATTAACTATCAGGCATATTATCCTGGCAATAGAGTGAGGAGCGGACTCCGGGCAAACAAAACAAGCTGAGAAGCACACTGATGCCGAGATAGAGAACCGAAGGAAATCAATAATTTTGCTTCTCGCTATTTCTGGCAGCTTTATTTTGCTGTGGATGGTTATTTTTATATATTATATATATATGTGCAATTTACTGACACACAGTTTTTTGGAAGCAAGTTAATAACGACCCACTCACCATAATGGAACAAACTGGATATATGTTGCGGTGTTTGAGTTGTTGCACAAACACCATTATTTATGCAGTCTCCCAGATGAAATTAGAGAGGAAGTTTAAGAATATGGTTAAAGCTCCTTTCATTCTCATCACTAATGCAATCAAATAGGTTCGACACAAACCTGGAGAGTTGCTCAGTGGGACAGGCAATATATATGTGGAGAAGAATGGGTAACGTTTTTGGGTCGAGACCCTTCTTTGACTGGCTACATATAAATGTATTACTTTATCGAAAATTGACATGACTATCATTCTGCTGGAGTAACTCAGCGGGACCAGTATCCCTGGATAAAAGGAATGTGTCTATACCTGAAAGGTCACCCATTCCTTCTGTCCAGAGTTGCTGCCTGTCCCGCTGAGTTACTCCAGCATTTTGTGTCTAGCTTCGGTGTCAACCAGCATCTTCAGTTCCTTCCTGCAACATGAATAACTTATTTTTTGTCCACATGGAAGTTTTCCCAGTAGCTTTGTACATGGCACTCCTATGGAGTGAATACGGCTGACATATGTTATCATATCTACAAATGGTTTTGACCCACCAAAGAACAACTCTGTGCTAATGAAAGATAGAAGAATAGAACAGTAGTACGGTATAGGAACATTTCCTTCGGCCTATGACTTCACTGCTGACACGACATCAAGTTAAATAATTAATCTACCTGCGCCATAACCCATGTTTCTTCCATTTCACTGTATATCTATGCCCTATTCAAATGTCCCTCAAACACCACCATAATATGTGGTTACATCACTACCACAACCAGCACGTTCCAGTCACTCACCAATCCAATCTCAGTGGGAAAAATAACACATCTATTTTTCATTGATGCCCCTCTCACCTTAAAACCCAGTCCTCTATTTTGTTTGACATATCCATGTCAAGTTGAAACGATGAAGAAATATACAATTAATGATGGAAATCAATCATGCTGGGATGTGGGAAGGAAGATTGGGGTTTGTTTTCCACTGACCTACATATGTTGTGAGTCTGTTGTTATCTAAAATGGTAAAGATTAAACGAGAACATACCAGTTTGAAATTTGATCTTTTATTATATGAGGCGTTACGTTGAGCGATTACGTGACGAAGAACCCCGCCAGTCCGCATTAATCTTCAAAAGCAGCGGCGGGAAATCACAGATAACAGTAATGAAGTAACATAGTAAGATTAGAAACTCTAGAAACTGCCGGATGACCTTTGTGATATGAGGGCTGGGAGCGGTGGGCACGCAATCGCTCATCGTAAACTCCTCATAAAATAAAGATCAAACTTCAAACTGGTAAAATTATTGTTTAATCTTACTATTTTACTTGGAGAGCGATTCCTTGAAGTCTTCAATGCTCTGCGATTTCAAGCCGTGGATACGAATCCATGCTACACACTGCCTTGGTTGACACAGGATGGGTAATAACAAATAAAGCATTCCAAGACTTAATGGAATTAAAATATGGGACACCTTTACAAGGAAGGCTCTTTTTTGACATTTCAGGAGTTGCAACAGATTTATGGACTTCGAGGAAATGATTATTTCAGATATCTTCAACTTAGAGATTATGTTAAACAAATCGAATCTAAAAATTTTCGAAATAGAAACCCAGAGATTCTTAACGAATGTTGGAATAAGCATCCTAATACAGAAAAATGAATATCTTATATATCTAATATCTTATTAGACAGTGACATTCCTTTGACGGACTTACACAGACACGCATGGGAAAAAGAATTAAATCAGGTAATAACGAAAGACACTTGGGAAGAAAGTCTACAACACATACATCAGTGTTCACTAAACGCAAGACATTCTCTAATACAATTTAAAGTAATACATAGGTTACATTACGCCAAAACAAAATTACATAAAATTTTTCAACATATCTAACCTATATGTAATAAATTTCAACATTTAGAAGATACGTTTATCACACATGTTTACAAACTGTACAAAAATTAAAAAAATTTGGGTAAATATTTTTAGTATAATATCCAAAGTAACCAACACACAACTGGAACCAAATTCAAAATTAATAATACTCGGAATATTAGAATTAAATCAAACACTTAGAATAACACAAAGAAACTTTATTGATTACAGTTTAATAACAGGAAAAAAATTAATCCTAAAATTTTGGAAAGGCCCTACGGCCCCCACAATCAAAATGTGGATTATAGACATGACGGAGACCTTAAACGTGGAAAGAATCAGATTTTCCCTGTTGGACAAACAGGAATTATTCGTTGGAATATGGTCTCCTTTTATTGATTACTTAAAGGGTCAGAATAGTTCAGCACAGGAACCTGACTAGCACTCGGACTAAAGATTGGATGAAATGCTATACTCCGAAATGTACGAACATATCTCGAATGATGTTTTTAAACTCTAACAAATTTTTCCATTCTTCTTCAATTACCTCTTTAACTCCTCTTCCTTTTTTTTATTTTAGCTTTCCTTTTCCTTCTTCTCTCTCTCTATTTCAACTATCCCTTTAGCTCTATCTAGTTATAAAAAAAACGAAGAAAAATGCAAAAAGTATTGGAGACAATGTAATAATAACTGACAATATTATCAATTTAAAAATGTAAGACAGTAATGATGTAATAGATTATGTACCTATCTCCAATAAAAAAAAGTCTGAAAAAAACAAAAACACAAACAAACTTGGAATTAAGTGCACCATAATCCTAACAATGTTGCCTGAAGTTTCCCTTCACGTGGTATTTGCAGTCCACACAAATAATTGAAGGTATGGTTTTGTATCTGATGAAGAACATAATTGAGGCTTTACAAGAATAAAGAAGGAAATAATGTACCTTTAAAAAAAATAATTAAAAAAAAGCATTCCAAGACTTGAAGCATAATACAGACTTAACCAGGTTGATGCTTTATTCAACAAAAGGAAAAAATAATAGCGACCCCTCAATCGCAGGGGATGCTACAAACATAATTTAGCATCGAGCGCCCAAATACCCCCCAAATGAATTGACGTTTGAGAGGTTCTATCACAACCGTCTTGAGGCAAGAGGGTTGTGATAGAACCTCTCAAACATTAATTCACTGGACAATCCTGCTACCGCGAGGATTTGGTCGAGAGGGACGTCTTGTGCCCTCGCTGCTGACGTTGAAGCCGCCCTGGTCGAGTGTGATTTAAACACATCAGTGTCCACTCCAGCACAAACTAAACCTGTTTTAACCACGTAAAGATGGTCTGTACTGACGCCTTGTTATGAGGCTTTTTCTGACTGACGAATACTGCCAATTCGGAACCTCTGAGGCTCTTGGTGACCTTCATGTACGTGAGTACGTGACTACACAGAGGCGAAGGTTTATAGGGTATGCCATAAAATTAAGTTTAAGCCCTGACGCCCCTGTCCATCTGCATAAGTAAATCATCAACATAAAAAGTTATGTTATTTACAGACAACTGTATCCTGTCCAGTCGAAGCTTCTGCAACGTATGGACGCGTTGCGCTGAAATCAGCGCCATGAGAATGACCACCTTGACAGTCAGTCTGGCCAATGACCGAGATGTTGCTGAAGCCCATTGGCGAAGCAGCTCGAAAACCATGCTCACATCACAAATTTCCGTGGATCTGGGCCTGGGGGGATTGCAGTTAAAATACCCTCCATTAATCGCGATACTAGAGGGTGAGACCCAACAGAGTGTTGTCCCACTTCTTGGCACAGGTGGGCTGACAAGGCACTCCTGGCATTATTGATGGCACTGTAGTTTAGTCGCTCATCAAAATATAATGTGGAAAGAAATTCCAACACATCAGGTACGCTTGCCGTGTGATATGAAGTGTTCGACTGCAAGCAGAACATCTTCCATTTCTTGATATGAGAAATATATTGGTTTTCAGTACTATTCCTCCAGGCTGCAGTAATCACATCCACCGTACTCCCTGATAGTTCGAGCACCAGGAAAGGTCTCCTCAGAATCTGCAAACAAACAGATTAATACGGTCATCTAGTGGATGATTTTCCCCAGTTAAAGGATGAACCAGCAGGCTACTGGTCTTGGGGATAGCCATAAAAGGCTGTATTTGTAATCATAGAATTAGTGGGAAACATGGTTGTGTAGGCCAGTCGGGAACTCCCAAAACACCTGAGGCAGAGTCCTGCTCTTAAGCAAGCACATTCCACCCCAGTATAGCGAGAATGCATCATCGGCTACCGCCCCTGGGTCTGGTTCCCATGAAACATATTTTGATAACTGGTGATTCAATCTGGGTGCAAACAAATCAATGTATGGTAAGCCATACTGAGTGACAATCTCTTTGAATATTTCACGATTCAACATCCATTCTGTGTGGTCATTGAACTTTCGTGACCTGGTGTCTGTCACCATGTTAAATCTACCTGGTAAGTAGATAGCTGAAATCCAGATGTTTCTTGCAATACCACATTGCCAAATAAGGTTAGCCAACTGATCACATGATACCGATTTGATTCCATCCATGTGATTAATATATGCTACTGCTGTAGTATTGTCGATCTGAAGCTGCAGGTGCAAATCATGCATATTAGTACAATACGCTTTTAAGCCATAGGGTGCTGCTAATAACTCTAAATAAGTAATACCATGTGATTGAAGAAGTAATGCCTCATGCATATTCCATCTGCCACCACAGCTGGAGATGGTCTCAGTAGCTCCCCATCCAAGAGCACTAACATCAGTTTGTAAAACAACTGAATGTCTGTCAGTTCGGATTTCCCGGTGCAAAGACAAATATTTGCTATCCACCATTGTAACTCAGCAACAGCTTCAGCTGGTAACCGCATAGGTCTATTAAAATGCACTGCGTGGCTTTTGAGTGCGTGCTCCTTTGCACGTTGTAAATTTTGATAATGCAGAGGTCCAAACTGTGCGACTGGAAAAGCAGCCACTAATTTACCACATGCACTAGCAGTCTGCCGAATAGAAGTGTGTTGCTCATCAACGAGCTTGCTACAGGCTTCGAATAACTATGACCTCTTGCCTGGAGGCAGAGTCACAGACATGTGAGTTGGATTAATGGTGAACCCCAAATAATCATTGACTCTGGATGGGATCAATTTCGATTACCATGCGTTTGGTAGCTGAAACAGACAATTCGGCTGATTTCTGAGCCTTGCCTATGATTAGGATATCATCCACGTAGGCCATTGCAATAAGATTCTGATCCCGCAGTAGGCCCAACACTGTTTTTAACAATTTTAAATAAATAGATAGATAGATAGATAGATAGATAGATAGATAGATAGATAGATAGATAGACAGACAGACAGACAGACAGACAGACAGACAGACAGACAGACAGACAGACAGACAGACAGACAGATAGATAGATAGATAGATAGATAGATAGATAGATAGATAGATAGATAGATAGATAGATAGATAGATAGATAGATAGATAGATAGATAGATAGATAGATAGATAGATAGATAGATAGATAGATAGATAGATAGATAGATAGATAGATAGATAGATAGATAGATCGAATTGAAAACGCAGGCACTGTCTTGTCCATATGAGTCACCGAAATATCCTAGGAGCCGACGTTAAAGCATTAGGCAAAGTTTTAAACTGCCACAATGGCTTCATCTAGCTAAATTTGACATATCTACGATGATTGTGATGAATGGGTACCGAATAGTATGCATCTTTGAGGACTGTGCATGCCATGTAGCATCCTTTAGAAACCAGCTGTTTGACTGTAAGAAAAGTTTCTATTTTGAAATGTTTATACTGCACATAGGGGTTAAGCCGAGTTAGATCAAGAATGATTCCACCGCCACCATCCTTCTTTTGTCTAGGAAATATATCAGAGACCAATTGATCAGATTGATGAAAATATTTCTCAATTTCCCCCTTTTTAGCTAGTGTTTCAATCTCAGTTTGTACCTCTAAGGACTTTTGGTGTGAAAAAGCCAACGTCCGGCTAGGTGTATGCTGGGTAGGCATAATTTAAACATTAATTCAATCCGGAAACTTAGTATACTGTGCAGTTTAACGACTCTGATGTATACGACCCCACTGATTGAAAAACAAACGTAATCTCCCACCAGGTTGGCCACGAAGGCGTCAGGAGAGGACCCGGCAGCGTTAGTGGAGAGGCCGGTGTGACGGTCGATGATGGCGCCGACCGATGGACAAGGACAGACAAGTGGAATTGAGGACACCGCTGCCGACGGAAGGAACAAAGGAGCACCCGGCGTGGGGGACGGGAATGTGTAACTTTGTAAGCACCCTTTATGGGCAACTATATCCATGCCTTGTGTGTACAAGCAAAGAATTTCACTGAGACTTGTCACATGTGACAATAAAGTATTGATTTCAATTCAATCCAATCAACAGCCACCTCTCATACTCTATTGATAACAGGCCTTTTGTTACAATACTCATTCTCTGGATATGCGTAGGTTATGATAACAGACAGACAGACAGACAGACAGACAGACAGACAGACAGACAGACAGACAGACAGACAGACAGACAGACAGACAGACAGACAGACAGATAGACAGACAGACAGATAGATAGATAGATAGATAGATAGATAGATAGATAGATAGATAGATAGATAGATAGATAGATAGATAGATAGATAGATAGATAGATAGATAGATAGATAGATAGATAGATAGATAGAGAGAGAGATAGATAGATAATAGATAGAGAGATAGATAGAGAGAGAGAGAGAGAGAGAGAGAGACAGACAGACAGACAGACAGACAGACAGACAGACAGACAGACATACAGACAGACAGACAGACAGATAGATAGATAGATAGATAGATAGATAGATAGATAGATAGATAGATAGATAGATAGATAGATAGATAGATAGATAGATAGATAGATAGATAGATAGATAGGTAGGTAGGTAGGTAGGTAGGTAGGGTAGGTAGGTAGTAGGTAGGTAGGTAGGTAGATAGATAGATAGATAGATAGATAGATAGATAGATAGATAGATAGATAGATAGATAGATAGATAGATAGATAGATAGATAGATAGATTTATTTAACAAAGCCAAGAGCTCAGGCCGGCCACTTTACTCAAATGGATCTTCCATTTTGGCCGGATATGCGAAATTAATTCTATTAAGCTCACAGGAACTGAATACATTTAATATATTTCAGATTACATGCGAGTTTAGACCCCTTTATGTAAACCACTTGTTATTCTGCAAGGTATGTGGGGGGATCGAATTGAAAACGCAGGCACTGTCTTATCCATATGAGTCACCGAAATGTCTACATTGATGGGAGCAGTAATGCATTTCTTCAATGGAAAGGCAGATGTTTTGCCTCGTGGAATAAATCAGATCCCGACATGAAGTAGTTAAATCCGCGAAAGTGTTGAAAAACAATATTCTAGTGATTACGCAACTTTGACGTGTCACTAGAGATTTCGCTGGGATATAAATACGACCCTATTCTGAAAGAAATTGTCAAGCACATCGGTAGCACCGTCACATTAATTCGCGGATCTCCGCGATGAATCAGCCGTTAATAACGCAGATTAAATACGTGTATTATCCCATTCTTGCAATAATCGGTGTACCTGGTAAGTTATTTCCCTTCTTTATTGAACTTTTGTTACTATTGGCATTGCCATTGCTTTGGGTAGGTCTCTCTTTCTCTCTCTGTCTCTCTATCTCATTCTATCTCCCCCCCCCCCCCCCCCCCTCTCTCTCTCTCATTCTCTCGCTTCCTGTCTCTCTCTTCCACTCTCTCTCGTTCTATTGTGTATTATCCCGCTGCTGAACCGAATCCTGAGCCAGGTGAGTGCAATGTAGAGGTGAAAATCGGGATTTGAAATTTAACCTGTCAAAAATGTATAATGCATCGAGAGCAACACAATCTCTGCACGTTTAACTTCTCATCGTAAAGCTAACTCGCCATGCCAGAAGCTAATACGGTAAATATTGAAACATCCCTCCAAGGCATGTATTTCTATTCTGAGGTAAGGACACCAAAACTATAGTGTGTGCTCTGGGCGTTGTTCCAACAAGTCCCTATACAATTCAATAATATTACATTTCCGCTCTGATTAAAGTCGTAATAGAGGCTAATAATTTGCTCTATTTCTTTGTGAAATAGAAACAGGCAACTTAACCCCAAGAGTCCCAACGTGCTCCTCAGAACAATCAAATAATCCATCGTTTGTGGATGCCAAAACACATACAATATTTTGGAGAGCGTTCTGTTATTCCATGGATCTGCCATGAAACGCGGGGAAGTCACGAAATGTGTGTATGATATATTGACTATAAATAGAATCTGACAATATACTTTTATAATCTACACATCGCTGATTAGGAAATCGGAGGATGAAACAGCAGCAAAATGAGTCTGGACTGGCTCGTTAAAAGAAACCTTCTCTCGGTTTAATCAGAGCAACACAATTATAACTGCCTTTATTGAAATATCATTAACCATATAACCATATAACCATATAACAATTACAGCACGGAAACAGGCCATCTCGACCCTTCTAGTCCGTGCCGAAAACATAATCTCCCCTAGTCCTTTATACCTGCGCTCAGACCATAACCCTCCATTCCCTTCCCATCCATATAACTATCCAATTTATTTTAAAATGATAAAAACGAACCTGCCTCCACCACCTTCACTGGAAGCTCATTCCACACAGCTACCACTCTCTGAGTAAAGAAGTTCCCCCTCATGTTACCCCTAAACTTCAGTCCCTTAATTCTCATGTCATGTTCCCTTGTTTGAATCTTCCCTACTCTCAGTGGGAAAAGCTTTTCCACGGCAACTCTGTCTATCCCTCTCATCATTTTAAAAACCTCTATCAAGTTCCCCCTTAACCTTCTGCGCTCCAAAGAATAAAGCCCTAACTTGTTCAACCTTTCTCTGTAACTTAGTTGCTGAAACCCAGGCAACATTCTAGTATTATTGGGCATATTGAAGTTCGTAGTTGTCCATCTTACTTCCACGTCTATAAGTTGGATATATGTTGTGATAAACGAGGAAGCGGATCTAAAAGTAAAACAAAATTCATAGTTTTTTATTCCACCAGGTCGAAGCTACATTATTTGAGTGACGTTAATGCAAATTGCTGCAACGAGATTGGCTGATGTTGTTCACAGATGAAAGAGAAACGCTAATTTATTTTATTTTACTTTCTCGTTTTCAGCTAACACAATGACAATATACATCCTGTCGTGTGGAAAGTGTGGCCTTTCTAGATGCATCACGCGATATCTAGTGTGGATGGCAGCAGCTGACCTTCTGGTTTTAATATTTGAAGCTATTCTTCATGAAATAACAGAAGCATATTTTCCTCATTCATTCCTCAATTACACTCCTCTCTGTAGCCTGAACCTGGCCCTGCTTCATTTTTCTATTGATTGGTCTGTTTGGCTGACTGTCACTTTCACGTTTGATCGACATATTGCGATATGTTATCAGACGCTGCGAACAAGATACTGCACTCCAAAGATTGCATCAGTAGTTGTCATAACAGTTTGTTGTTTGAGCATTTTACAAAATATTCCAGTCTACTTTGTATATGAACCGCGTGAAATAATTGACAATGTACCGTGGTCCTGTTTTGTAAAAGCAAGCTTCTACACCTCGCCGTTTTGGGCCGCACACTTATGGTTCGAAACCGTCTTAACACCATTCGCACCATTTGCGTTGATTCTCCTGCTCAATTCATTGACCATCAAGCATATCATCATGGCTAATAGAGTGAGGAGCAAACTCAGAGGAAAGAGCAGTGAGAAGAATCAGAATGACCAAGAGATGGAAAATCGAAGGAAATCAATCATTCTACTGCTCGCAATATCTGGGAATTTTCTTCTGCTGCGGGGGGTATTCTTTGCCTGCTTCATATGTGTACTGTTTACAGACACCCAGTTTATGGAAACCAATTACAATGACTCTTTCACCGTTGCCGAAGAAATTGGATATATGTTAAGATGTTTAAGTATTTGCACAAACACCTTCATTTACGCGGTGTCACAGAGAAAGTTGAGAGACGAGATAAAGAATCTGATCAAACGTCCTGTTGCATTCCTGGGTCATCTATTGAAATAAAATATCTGTTCTATATTTCTACACAAATTATATCTGTAACTATTGATGTTAAGTTATTCATTTCAGAAGTAGAAACAGAAATCTGCAGATATTTTTTTTTCGTGGAGTTCACTGTTGAATTCTAAAAGCCTCTTGGTATTTCTTCCATTTCATCATATTGGATGCAACACAATATTTCGGACTTGAAATGAATTAAATATGAGACCAGTATATATGTTGCTTCACAGTGCGTTAAATGCAACGACACTTCAACATTCTTCGAAAATATAGTAGGAATTCTCGTGTAAGCACCGTTTTTCGCCCACTTTGTTCGATCAATTGTACTTGAGTTTGGTTTCCTGCCTAGCTGTGTTGTATTAACTGAGCTGGTTGGATAGCATGTAACACAAAGCCTTTCTTTCCACCACGGTACACGTGACAATAGTAACTCTACCTAACCCTAAATGTAGTAAATAGACGTTTGGATATTATGCTCAAAGCATTGACGAAGTCGCGTTTTGAATATTATGTCCAGTTGTCATCACCAGGGTCTTGGAAGGATGTTGCTCAAATGGAGAGTGTGCCGTTGGGAAGATGTTGCCAGAACCGGGGGCGGGGGGCTGAGCTAGATGGAACGTTGAGCAGGCTGCAACTATATTCCCTGGAACGCGGGAGGATACGGGGTGACATTATAGAGGTAGATAGGATCATGAATCGAACCGATAAGGTGAGGGCACATAGCCTTTTACCCAGAATAGGGGAATCAAGAAAACGTGGTTCAAGGTGAGAGGGAAAAAATAATCGGAACACGAAAGGCAATGTATTCTAATGAAGGGTGGTGGGTATATGGAACTGGCGGTCAAAGGAGGTAGTTGAGAGAGGACCTAAATAGCATTTGAAAGAAAACTGCAAGATGGCGCCGGAGCATGGCGACATTTCGCGTTCTGTCCCAGAATTGCAATCGTTGCACGCTTTTACCTGTGGATTATTATGTGTATAATTTGTTTGATTAGCACACAATACGAAGCGTTTCATTGAACCTGGAACACGGACAACAATAAACTAAAATAAAGCAGCTTTGCATTGAATTTATTTGTTGAGATTATTTCACCATGGTTTCACCGAAGGCGAAGGACTTAGTGATACTATCTCGGAGAAAGCATTCCTGTTGTAGTTTATTTTATTTAGGGCATATATTATCCAAGCTATGTTTTAACCGCAAGCAGTATGGAAACGCCCCCGAAGTCGATGCAGGTGAGAAAAAAAAACATGTTATATTTGTATTTCGCTTAAACATGTCCGAAAGCAAACCGTCTAACTTTAAATAATGAGGTAGAACATTTATGGTAACACAATCCATATTTTACTATTGCCCTCGTGTTATTTATTTATACTTTGCACAAAAGAACACCACGGTTATTATTAAACCTGTGAGGAGAACGTTGACGTGGAAAGCGATCATATGCCCACTCATGTCCCACTGAAATGATTTCCACGCACCTCGACTCCATTCTATTTCTTGTTTAAGAAGGAATTGCAGATGCGGGAAAAATACATTCCATTCCATTGAGTATAGAAGCTGGGATGTAATGTTAAAATTGTACAAGGCATTGGTGAGACCAAATCTGGAGTATGGTGTACAATTTTGGTCGCCCAATTATAGGAAGGATGTCAACAAAATAGAGAGAGTACAGAGGAGATTTACTAGAATGTTGCCTGGGTTTCAACAACTAAGTTACAGAGTTAGGTCTTTGGATAAGTTAGGTCTTTATTCTCTGGAGCGCAGAAGGTTAAGGGGGGACTTGATAGAGGCCTTTAAAATGATGAGAGGGATAGACAGAGTTGATGTGGACAAGCTTTTCCCTTTGAGAATAGGGAAGATTCAAACAAGAGGACATGACTTCAGAATTAAGGGACAGAAGTTTAGGGGTAATATGAGAGGGGACTTCTTTACTCAGAGAGTGACAGCGGTGTGGAATGAGCTTCCAGTGGAAGTGGTGGAGGCAGGTTCATTGGTATCATTTAAAAATAAATTGGATAGACATATGGATGAGAAGGGAATGGAGGGTTATGGTATGAGTGCAGGCAGGTGGGACTAAGGGGAAAAAAAGTTGTTCGGCACGGGCTTGTAGGGCCGAGATGGCCCGTTTCCGTGCTGTAATTGTTATATGGTTATATGGTTATATTCTATTTCTTCTGGTCCAATCTCTCCCGACCTATGTCCAATATAACTCACGTTCTTTGTGTAATTACTTTCTGTAATGACTTCCACTTTCCGAGCACCCGCTACTTCATATTTTCTTGGACGTTCAGTCACACTTCACTTCCACACCCAATAGGAAGGCTTTAACGCCCTCCGTATATTACTCGAGCACAGAACCTGCCAGGTTTCCTCGACTAACATTCTCCTCTGCCCAGCGGAGCGGGTCCTCACTATGACCAACTTCTCCTTCAACTCCTCCAAATTCCTCCTTAACAAATGCGTAGCTACGGGCACTCGCATGGGCCACAGCTATAACCATATAACCATATACCAATTACAGCACGGAAACAGGCCATCTCGGCCCTTCAAGTCCGCGCCGAACAACTTTTTTCCCTAGTCCCACCTGCCTGCACTCATACCATAACCCTCCATTCCCTTCTCATCCATATGCCTATCCAATTTATTTTTAAATGATACCAACGAACCTGCCGCCACCACTTCCACTGGAAGTTATGCCTGCCTCGTTGTAGGGTATATTGAATCGTATGCGGACGTGACGTCGATGGGCGAGAACCCGAAGCAAAGAAGACATAGAAACATAGAAATATAAATAAATAGGTACAGTAGGCCATTCGGCCCTTCGAGCCTGCACAGCCATTCAATATGATCATGGCTGATCATCCAACTCAGTATCCCGTACCTGCCTTCTCTCCATACCCCCTGATCCATTTAGCCACAAGGGCCACACCTAACTCCCTCTTAAATATAGCCAATAAACTGGCCTCAACCACCTTCTGTGGCAGAGAATTCCAGAGATTCACCACTCTCTGTGTGAAAAATGTTTTTCTCATCTCGGTCTTAAAAAAATTCCCCGTTATCCTTAAACTGTGACCCCTTGTTCTGGACTTCCCCAACATCGGGAACAATCTTCCTGCATCTAACCTGTCCAACCCCTTAAGAATTTTGTAAGTTTCTATAAGAAGCCCCCTCAATCTTATAAATTCTAGCGAGTACAAGCCGAGTCTATCCAGCCTTTCCTCTTATGAAAGTCCTGACATCCCAGGCATCAATCTCGTGAACCTTCACTGTACTCCTTCTATGGAAAGAATGTATTTCCTCAGATTAGGAAACCAAAACTGTACGCAATACTCCAGGTGTGGTCTAACCAGGTGTGGTACAATTGCTGTAGAACCTCACTCCTCCTATACTCAAATCTTGATGCTATGAATGCAAACATACCATTCGCTTTTTTCACTGCCTGCTGCACCTGCATGTCTACTTTCAATGACTGGTGTACCATGGCACCCAGGTCTCGTTGCACCTCCCCTTTTCCTAACCGGCCACCATTCAGATAATAGTCTACTTTCCTGTTTTTGCCACCAAAGTGGATAACCTCACATTTATCCACATTATATTGCATCTGCCATGCATTTTCCCACTCACCCAGCCTATCCAAGTCACCTTGCAGCCTCCTAGCATCCCCCTCACAGCTAACATTGCCCCCCAGCTTCGTGTCATCCGCAAACCTGGAGATGTTGCATTCAATTCCCTCATCCAAATCATTAATATATATTGTGAATAACTGGGGTTCCAGCAATGAGCATTGTGGTACCCCACTAGCCACTGCCTTCCATTCGGAAGAAAGGACCCGTTTACTCCTACCATTTGCTTCCTGTCTGCCCGACAGTTCTCTATCCACATCAATACTGAACCCCCAATACCGTGTGCTTGAAGTTTGTATACTAATCTCTTATGTGGGACCTTGTCGAAAGCCTTCTGAAAGTCCAGATATAACACATCCACTGGTTCTCCCTTGTCCACTCTACTAGTTACATCCTCGAAAAATTCTATAAGATTCGTCAGACATGATTTACCTTTCGTAAATCCATGCTGAATTTGTCCAATGATTTCACCACTTTCCAAATGTGCTGCTATCCCACATTTAATAACTGAATATAGCAGTTCCCCCGCTACCGATGTTAGACTAACTGGTCTGTAATTCCCCGTTTTTCCTCTCCCTCCCTTTTTATAAAGTGGGGTTACATTAGCTACCCTCCAATCCACAGGAACTACTCCAGAATCTAAATAGTTTTGAAAAAATGATCACTGATTCATCCACTGTTTCTGGGGTACTCCTTACGTACTCTAGGATGCAGCCAATTTGGCGCTGGGGTTTTATCGGACTTTAATCTATTCAATTTACCTAACACCACAAGACGAAACCAAATAGCCGAATAGAAACGAAGCCGAAACACCAAATAACCGAAAGATTACGAAGCCAAAACGCCAACGAAACGAAAGCATCAGATGCTGAAAAGCCAACGAAACGAAAAGGCGGGTGCCTAAAAGCCAACTAACTGAAAGGCCTCGTCGCCTAAAAGCAAACTCACCGAATGGCCGCACTGCCAAAACCACAAAATCAGCCTGTCAAAGTTACCTTGCAGCCTCATAGCATCTTCCTCGCAGCTCACACTGCCAGTCAGCTTTGTTTCACCCGCAAACTTAGAGACGTTACATTTAATTCGCTCGTATAAATCGTTAATATATATTGTAAACCACTGGGGTCCCAGCACGCAGACATGCGGCAACCCACAAGTCACTGCCTGCCATTCTGAAAAGGACCCATTAACTCCCACTCTTTGCTTCCTGTCTGCCAACCAGTTTCTGTCCATGTCAATATCCTAGCCCCTAACACCATGTGCTCAAATCTTGCACATTAATCTCTTGTGTGGGACCTTGTCAAAACTTTTGGAAAGTCCAGATACACCAGAACCACTGGCTCTCACTTATCCATTCCGTTTGCAGCATCCTAAAAACAATTAAATATTTAGCCAGGCCATTGCCATATATCTGCCTTCAGTCCCAACAGTTTATCAACACCAATTTAGTCCCCTAGTATTTCTGGGAGATTGTTTATGTCTTCCTTAGTGAAGACAGAACCAAAGTACTCGTTTAACTGTTCTGCCATTTCCTTGTTTCACACTATCAATTCACCTGTCTCTGACTCTAAGGCACCTACATTCTTCTTCACTAATCCTTTCCTTTTTACATACCTGAAGAACCTTTTACAGTCCGTTTTCATATTCCCCGCAAGATTTCTTTCATGCTCCTTTCCTCCTCTTAATTAACCTCTTTGTCCTCTGTTGATTTCATGCTGTTCCTGCTTGGAAACAATCGTAATTCGTGCGGACAGCCTTGAGAATCGATCCCTCAACGAAACGATACTCAATGTCAGAAAACCCATTACCTCAAAGTATTTTATTTCACGTCAAAATATTCCGTCTACGTGGTTGCCGATTTGTACAGACATTACATACGGTATCGGAGAAATATGCCCCAAATGAATCCACCCATTTCAGTAGATGCAGTGTGTGATCCGTGTTTACATTGTGAGGATTCTGGGCCTACATATCGGACGAATAATTGCAATTCATTTAACGTTGCATGAATTGTTTTGTGATCTACACCCATGTAACCTATTAATTAATATCAGAGGGCGTTTCATCATATTCTTCAATTCTTCTCTAAACCTGCTTTGTGAGGCAGCGTAAATTAATGTATTTGTGCACGTTCTTAAAAATCTTAGTTGGTACCCAATTTCTTCCACAATGGTAAAAGGGCCATTGTCCCTGGCTTCCATCAATTCATTATCTGAAAAGAATGTTGCGACGAAGCAAGCAAAATTTACCCGCCATAACAGGATAGAACTGAACGATATTGCGAGCAGTAAAACAATTGATTTCATTCGGTTCTCAATTTCATTGGCGGCTTGACCGTTCTCATTATTGTTTCCTCGCAGTTTGCTTCTGACGCTGTTCGCCACTATAATATGCTTTATGGTTAAGACATTGAACACGAGGATCAAGGCAAATGGGATCACTGGGGTTAAAATGATCTCAGACATGAAATATGCATTCCAAATGGGCGAGGTGTAAAAGTTTGGTCTTATACGACAGAACCAAGCGACGCCGTCAATTATTTCTCCAGCTTCAAATACGAAGAAGACGGGAATATTTTGCAAAAGGCACAAGAAGCAAACCACTGTTATAACCCTTGTTGCATTTTTCTCAGTGCAATATTTTGCGCGTAATGACTGGTAACAAATTGCAACTAATCGATCAAATGTGAATGCCACAGTTAGCCAGACAGAGCCATCAATGGCAATATAAATCATGGCCATATTAAGACGGCAAATTGGAGTAATATTGAGAAACGCATGAGGGAAAAATGTCTCCTTCATCTCGAAAAGAAGCGCGCCAACTATCAAGTGCATGAGATCACCTGCGGCCATCCATACCAGATATTTCGTGATGCATCTTGATAGTCCGCACTTTCCAGAGCACATGCGGCAAATTGCCAATAAATTAGCTAGAAAGCAAGAAATGAAATTGGTTTTAAAGTTGATCTTACGAAGGGATGAATAGCAGTTGAATCATATCTATAAATATCTAAATCAACTTGCAGTATCTGTTTTGATTAGAGATACAGCGCGGAAACAGGTCCTTCGTCCCATCGAGTCCTCGCCGACTAGCGAGACCTGCACATCAACACTACCCAACACAAACCAGGAACAATTAGTTGTAGCACATGCATCCATCAACAAAATCAAATGAACGTAGAATTTATTATAAACGTACGTGTTTCCCACAGGACCCTTAGAGATCAAGATACCATTCAGAGCTACGTACTTCTTTCATACAAAAAGCAGCGTAACGGGGCATTTGTTTTGTAAGGATACACTGCGGCCTATGATGTTCATTTCGACCTGAACTTTGGTGATTATGTTGCTCCAATGCGACTCTTTTGTTTCGCTGTATAAATAACATTTGTTTTACGTTGATATCTTTGTTCAAGATTGTGTTGTGGCGGGTTTACAGATGAATTTCACATTCGATGGCTACGAAATCAATAAAACAGCAACATAACAATCTGCAGCCCATGGACAGTCAGCTGTAAATCACACATTGTGTGAACAATTATCCCCGGTGTGTTCTCTGGAAACAAGAAAATCCATCTACACGTGGGAACTCGTGTAATATAAATAAAGGCATCTGCAATATTCTCGCGTTAACTTATTTTGGGACATATTTACTATATTTACAATTATTAAATAAATAATATTTACTAGTTGACTTTTCCGTTGATGTCTTCGACAACTGCTTCTCGGCATTGTTCAGTTCTTGCCGATATTTGCAAACTTAAAGCACACGTTATTGGGGGTACCGTATGGATGTGGATAGAGAACTGACTGGCAAGCAGGAAGCAAATAATAGGAGTAAACGAGGAGGAGGATGCTAGAAGGCTGCAAGGTGACTTGGATAGTTTGGGTGAGTGGGCAAATGTTTGGCAGATGCAGTATAATGTGGATACATGTGAGGTTATCCACTTTGCTGGCAAAAATAGGAACGCGGACTATTATCTGAATGGCGGCGGACTGGGAAAAGGGGAGATGCAACGAGACCTGGGTGTCATGGTACACCAGTTATTGAACGTAGATATGCCGGTGCAGCAGGCAGTGAAGAAAACGAATGGTATGTTAGCATTCACAGCAAAAGGATTTGAGTATAGGAGCAGGGACGTTCTACTGCAGTTGTACAAGGTCTTAGTGAGACCACTCATGGAGTATTGCGTACAGTTTTGGTCTACTAATCGGAGTAAAGACATTCTTGCCATAAAGGGAGTACAGAGAAGGTTCACCAGACTGATTCCTGGGATGTCAGAGCTTTCATGTGAAGAAAGACTAGATAGACTCGGCTTGTACTCGCTAGAATTTAGAAGATTTAGGGGGGATCTTATAGAAACGTACAAAATTCTTAAGGGGTTGGACAGGCCAGATGCAGGAAGATTGTTCCCGATGTTGGGAAAGTCCAGAGCAAGGGGTCACAGTTTAAGGATAAGGGGAAGTCTTTTAGGACCGAGATAAGAAAAACATTTTTCACATAGATAGTGGTGAATATGTGGAATTCTCAGCTACAGAAGGTAGTTGAGGCCAGTTCATTGGCTATATTTAAGAGGGAGTTAAATGTGGCCCTTGTGGCTAAAGGGATCAGGGGTTATGGAGAGAAGGCAGGTACCGGATACTGAGTTGGATGATCAGCTATGATCATATTGAATGACGATGCAAGCTCGAAGGTTCGAATGTCCTACTCCTGCAACTATTTCTACGTGTCTTTGTTTCTATTTACCCTCGTTTAATGCATTCATAAAATTGTTTGTGCAAGCACTCAAATACTTAAAGAACGAAATTTCCCAACAACGTCGAAGGAATCCTGAGAATATCTTTACAGGTTAATAATCGTCGATTGGTTGAATCAGAGATTACCAAAGAAATGTAACGTCGGCAGAATATATTACTGTCATTTATTACAGGCATAGAGGTATTAGACGGCCTCCGTTTTCAATATATGCTATAAATATTTGCAGTGCTGTTTCCTAGAAATCCCTTTTATTCCATTCCATTTCAAACTTTTCCCTTTATTGTATATTTACGTCGCAAAATAAAAATGAAGCAAATTGCGTTGAGGATGTTTAGATCCATAACATGTTATCTATGCATGTCAGACTTAGAAACCTCTTTTTCCACCAGTCAAAAATCACTTTATTCAATATTTCTGGAAGTTGATGCTCCAAATCGATTACCGTATACATGAATATGGCCAAGGAACACCTCACTCCTGTAATCTCTGATAGGATCTTACTGCCTTGCAAACATTACCACGCAAACTTTAATGTGGTTGAAAAACAGAGTTATGTGGATAATAACACCAGTTAGTTCAGCAAATATATCGGTCGCAGTAAATAGTGGAGCCTGATGAAGTAGAATGCAAATAGAAGTCTCATCCAGGATTGAATGTGAAAAAGCAGTTTACATATTGTATAGAATTGTATTGTATAAAAATTTATTGTCATGGTCTCAATTTGAGACAACGAAATGAATTTCCCTTACAGGCAGTATCATATAACCATATAACAATCACAGCACGGAAACAGGCCATCTCGGCCCTACAAGTCCGTGCCGAACAATTTTTTTCCGTCCTTAGTCCCACCTGCCTGCACTCATACCATAACCCTCCATTACCTTCTCATCCATATGCCTATCCATTTTATTTTTAAATGATACCAATGAACCTGCCTCCACCACTTCCACTGGAAGCTCATTCCACACCGCTACCACTCTCTGAGTAAAGAAAATCATAAAAATAAATAAATAATAAATAACAAAACATATTAAAAATAAAATTGAATTAAAAAAAAGCACAAACACAGAAAGTCCACGACACAACATAACATAAATGGCACCAAGGTGAGGAAGGCCAGCCAGCCAATCTCCCCTCCGTTCTTCCCAGATGTTCTTCCGTGGGCTGGGCCTTCCGAGCACCCGCAGTCGCCGCCCCGGGTGGCCCGTTCAGGCCCTCACGCCGGGCTGGTGGAACGCCGACGCCGATCCCCGACGGTGAACATCCTCCTCCTCAGAGGCACGGACCTCCAGAGCAGCCGCCTCCCGCAGCTGGAGTCCGCAGTTCCCGAGTCCGCTGGCCGAGACGGGCAGAGTCGCAGGACCCCGCGCTGTCCATCAGCGCCGCCCGCGTTGGGAGTTCCGCAAACCGCAGCTCCATAATGTTGGTGCAGCAGGTCCAGCACTCCGGGCTCCTGACGGCGACCCCCCGGCTCATTCCACACAGCTACCACTCTCTGAGTAAAGAGGTTCCCCCTCATGTTACCCCTAAACTTCTGTCCCTTAATTCTCAAGTCATGTCCCCTTGTTTGAATCTTCCCTACTCTCAGTGGGAAAAGCTTTTCACGTCAACTCTGTCTATCCCTCTCATCATTTTAAAAACCTCTATCAAGTCCCCCCTTAACCTTCTGCGCTCCAAAGAATAAAGCCCTAACTTGTTCAACCTTTCTCTGTAACTTAGTTGCTGAAACCCAGGCAACATTCTACTAAATCTCTTCTGTACTCTCTCTATTTTGTTGAAATCCTTCCTATAATTAGGCGACCAAAATTGTACACCATACTCCAGAATTGGCCTCACCAATGCCTTGTACAATTTAAACATTACATCCCAACTTCTATACACAATGCTCTGATTTATAAAGGCCAGCACACCAAAAGCTTTCTTTACCACCCTATCTACATGAGATTCCACTTTCAGGGAACTGTGCACAGTTATTCCCAGATCCCTCTGTTCACCTACATTCTTCAATTCCCTACCAATTCCCTACCAGGTGAAGGGGGCGCTGTTCTGGCGGCAGCCATGGCAGCAGCGCGTCAGCCTTTCAATTTTATTTTTTATTTTTAGTATGTTTTAAAGTGTGTATTTAGTGGGGTTTTTTGTGTTTTGTGTGGGGGGGTGGTGTGGGTGGTGCAAGGGGGAAACCGCTTCGGTCGCCTCCTCCATGGAGAGGCGACTTTTTCCAGGTCGCCTCCCCCGTGGCCTCCCATCAAGGATCGGCGAGGTCTTTCCCGGAGACGTGCCCGGGGCTTCAGCGGCAGGCGCAGCGTGGACTCGGAGTGGAGCGGGTGAGCCCTCGCTGGGGCTCGCCGGAGGGGAGTGCTCCGTTTCACTGGCCCGGGGCAGCCGGCAGCCTGAAGTCGCAGCCTGAAGCCGCGGTCTGCAGAGTTCCAGCTGCTGCGGCGTCTACAGCCCGGGATCCCTCGTGGGGGACCCGGGGGAAGAAGAAGCCGCCATTGCCGGCCCGCGGATAACTTCTACCGCGGGCCCGGCATGGACTTACCATCACCCCTGGAGGGGAGCTTCGACCGCCGGCCCTGCAGTCTACGGTGCTTCTGGCTGCGGCGGGGACTTTAAATCTCAACCGCCGGCCTGCGGCCTACACAATCTTGAAGCCGCGGTCTCCGGTGAGGAAAGACCGATCCTGGACTGGACTCTGGACTCTGGTCTTGTCCACGGGGGGGGGGAATGGAGGAGGACGGCCAAAATGTTTTGTGCCTTCCACCACAGTGATGAATGCTGTGGTGGATGTTTATGTTACATGTTGTGTCCTGTTTATGCATTTTATTATTTTGTTAACCCATCTTTATGCTTTGTATGGAACTGATTTTTAAATTATGTAAAGCACTTTGGGGTCAATGAAAATTGACTATAAATGTGCTATATAAATACATTTATTATTATTATTATATTATTATTATTATTTACCATGTACGTCCTATTTTGATTTGTCCTGCCAAGATGTAGCACCTCACACTTATCAGCATTAAACTCCATCTGCCATCTTTCAGCCCACTCTTCCAACTGGCATAAATCTCTCTGTAGACTTTGAAACTCTACTTCATTACCCGCAACCACACCTACCTTAGTATCATCTGCATACTTACTAATCCAATTTACCACACCATCATCCAGATCATTGATGTACATGACAAACAACAGTGGACCCAACACAGATCAATGTGGCACCCCACTCGTCACTGGCCTCCAACCTGACAAACAACCATCCACCATTACTCTCTGGCATCTCCCATTCAGCCACTGTTGAATCCATCTTACTACTCCTCCATTAACACCCAACCATTGAACCTTCTTAACCAACCTTCCATGAGGAACCTTGTCAAAGGCCTTACTGAAGTCCATATACACAACATCCACTGCTTTACCCTCATTAATTTCCCGAGTAACATCTTCAAAAAAATCAAGAAGATTAGTTAAACATGAGCTTCCAGGCACAAATCCATGTTGACTGTTCCTAATCAGACCCCGTTTATCCAGATGCTTATATATATTATCTCTAGGTATTCTTTGCATTAATTTGCCCACCACTGACGTCAAACTAACAGGTCTATAATTGCTAGGTTTACTCTTAGACCCCTTTTTTAAAAATGGAACAACATGCGCAGTACGCCAATCCTCCGGCACTATTCCCGTTTCTAATGACATTTGAAATATTTCAGCCATAGCCCCTGCTACTTCTACACTAACTTCCCTCAATGTCCTAGGGAATATCCTGTCCGGACCTGGAGACGTATCCACTTTTATATTTCTCAAAAGTGTCAGTACTTCCTCTTCTTTGATCCTCATAGTTTCCATAGCTACTCTACTTGTTTCCCTTACCTCACATACTTCAATATCCTTCTCCTTGGTGAATACCGAAGAAAATAAACTGTTCAATATCTCCCCCATCTCTTTTGGATCTGCAGATAGTTGTCCACTCTGACTCTCTAATGGACCAATTTTATCCCTCGTTATCCCTCGTTCCACCGTCATCCCTGCTATGATCCCTTTCCAGTCAACATTGGCGAGCTCCTGCCTGATGCCACTGGAGTCATCTTTGCCCAGATCCAATACTGACACATCCGATATCACCTACATATCATGTTGTGGTCGCTACCTCCTAATGGCTTCTTTACACGCTGTACCCTTATCGAAGCCGATTCATTACAAAACACTAAATCCGGAGTTGTATTTCCCCTGGTACGCTCAAATAAAAATTGTTCTATGAATCCATCTCGGAGGCACTCCACCAATCGCGCTGCACGAAGATCCCCCCTGAAGCTCTGTGCTGAAAACGCAATGTCGCAATCGGCGGGTTGAATTTGCCGGCTGCGGCCGGGACTCTGGAACTCCGGTCCACACAGACCAGGCGGATGCATCGCCATAGCTGTATTCCGAGGCCGAATTTGAGGGACTGCGTTTCTCTCCGCTGCGGCATCGGTTGGCCGTTCAGGACCATAAGACGACGGGTCGGGCATGTCCGGTTGCGGGACCGCCGTGCGCCGTGCGCTCCCAGACTACCGCTATTTCTGCAGATTCCTGGCAGCGGTACACTCACGTGGCCGGCCACCAGTTGATGAGTCCATATAACCATATAACCATATAAATATAACCATATAACCATATAACAATTACAGCACGGAAACAGGCCATCTCGGCCCTACAAGTCCGTGCCGAACAACTTTTTTTCCCCTAGTCCCACCTGCCTGCACTCATACCATAACCCTCCATTACCTTCTCATCCATATACCTATCCAATTTATTTTTAAATGATACCAATGAACCTGCCTCCACCACTTCCACTGGAAGCTCATTCCACACCGCTACCACTCTCTGAGTAAAGAAGTTCCCCCTGATATTAACCCTAAACTTCTGTCCCTTAATTCTGAAATCATGTCCTCTTGTTTGAATCTTCCCTATTCTCAAAGGGAAAAGCTTGTCCACATCAACTCTGTCTATCCCACTCATCATTTTAAAGACCTCTATCAAGTTCCCCCTTAACCTTCTGCGCTCCAGAGAATAAAGACCTAACTTATTCAACCTTTCTCTGTAACTTAGTTGTTGAAACCCAGGCAACATTCTAGTAAATCTCCTCTGTACTCTCTCTATTTTGTTGACATCCTTCCTATAATTGGGCGACCAAATTTGTACACCATACTCCAGATTTGGTCTCACCAATGCATTGTACAATTTTAACATTACATCCCAGCTTCTATACTCAATGCTCTGATTTATAAAGTCTAGCATACCAAAAGCTTTCTTTACCACCCTATCTATACGAGATTCCACCTTCAAGGAACTATGCACGGTTATACCCAGATCCCTCTGTTCAACTGTATTCTTCAATTCCCTACCATTTACCATGTACGTCCTATTTTGATTTGTCCTGCCAAGGTGTAGCACCTCACATTTATCAGCATTAAACTCCATCTGCCATCTTTCAGCCCATTTTTTTCAAATGGCCTAAATCACTCTGTAGACTTTGGAAATCCTCTTCATTATCCACAACCTTGCTATCTTGGTAACATTTGCATACTTACTAATCCAATTTACCACACCTTCATCCAGATCATTGATGTACATGACAAACAACAAATAACCCAACACAGATCCCTGAGGCACCCCACTAGTCACCTGTCTCCATCCCGATAAACAGCTATCCACCATTACCCTCTGGCTTCTCCCATTCAGCCACTGTTGAATCCATCTTGCTATTCCTGAATTTATACCCAACAGTTGAACCTACTTAACCAACCTTCCATGAGGAACCTTGTAAAATGCCTTACTAAAGTCCATATAGACAACATCCACTGCTTTACGCTGGTCAATTTCCCTAGTAACTTCTTCAAAAAATTCAAGAAGATTAGTCAAACATGACCTTCCAGGCACAAATCCATGTTGACTGTTCCTAATCAGACCCTGTTTATCTAGATGCTTATATATATTTATCTCTAAGTATATTTTCCATTAATTTGCCCACCACTGAAGTCAAACTAACAGGTCTATAATTGCTAGGTTTACTCTTAGAACCCTTTTTAAACACTGGAACAACATGCGCAGTACGCCAATCCTCGGGGACTATTCCCGTTTCTAATGACATTTGAAATATTTCTGTCATAGCCCCGGCTATTTCTACACTAACTTCCCTCAATGTCCTTGGGAATATCCAGTCATAGTATCCATAGCTACTCTACTAGTTTCCCTTACCTCACATAATTCAATGTCCTTCTCCTTGGTGAATACCGAACAAAAAAAAAGTTCAATATCTCCCCCAGGGCTCTTTCCAATTTTTACTGTTTCCTTTCAACCGAACAGGAACATGAAGATTCTGTACTCTTAAAATTTCCCCTTTAAATGTCCTCCATTTCTCTTCTACATCTTTCCCATAAAACAAAATTTCCCAGTTCACTCCTTTTAAATCATCTCGCATCTCATCAAAGTTAGCCTTTCTCCAATCAAAAATCTCAACCCTAGGTCCAGTTCTGACCCTCTCCATAATTATATTGAAACTAATGGTATTGTGATCACTGGACCCGAAGTGCTCCCCAACGCATACCTCCGCCACCTGTCCCGTCTCATTTCCTAACAGGAGGTCCAGCACTGCCCCTCCTCTAGTAGGTACTATGTATTGCTGCCAAAAAACTATCCTGCACACATTTTACAAACTCCAACCCATCCAGCCCGTTTACAGAATGTGTTTCCCAGTCTATGTGTGGAAAGTTTAAATCTCCCACAATCACTACCTTGTGCTTACTACTAATATCTGCTATCTCCTTACATATTTTCTCTTCCAATTCTCGTTCCCCGTTTGGCGGTCTATAATACACCCCTATAAGTGTTGCTACACCTTTCCCACTTCTCAATTCCACCCAAATAACCTCCCTAGATGAGCCCTCCATCGCGACCTGACCGGGCGCCGCCGACCATTCGGGAGTCTCCAAAGACTATGCTGCACCTAGCGAGATTCTCTCCGACGCCTCCTGCTGAAAGCGCAATGTTGTAATCGGCGGGTCGAATCTGCCGCCTACAGACAGAGCTCTGGAACTCCAGTCCGGCTAGAACGGGTGGATCCATCCCTTTAGACGACTTCCGAGCCCGAATCTGTATGTCGGCTCCGCGGCTGGACGTTAGGTCCCCATCTACTCATCGCGACGTTCCGCGTCGGACAGCGGGGTCGCCGTCCTCTTCCAGCTTAGCGCGATTTCTACAGATTACCGGAAGCGGAACACACACGAGTTCCGTCACCCGATGACGTGTCGCGAACCGAACATCGCGCCGCTGAATCTTCGGGTGTCTCCGAACCACGTGCTGGATCCGCCGAGCTCTTCTCCGTCGCCCCGTGCCGAAAATGTCGGAGAGAATCTCGCCGGGTGCAATTGGCAATCGCTAATTATATCTTTCATTCATTTATTTAATTCATACCTTTCTCATAGTGTGTCAAAGTGTGAAATGTGCTCAATGGTCATATCAAACGGCAACGGAATAAGGATATCGTTACTTGCAGCAGTCTAACATGGCCAGAAACGAAATACACAAAACAATAGAAACAAATATTTAAAAATACAGTCACATATTACCTGAAACCCTAATGCAACAACAAAACACAGCTCTCAGTGCTTAGTGCAAACATAGAAAGTCCAGAAGACTTTCAAGCTGCCGTGGTTAATGCTGTGAAGTGTGGCAGTTAGTTGTTGGGAAGAAGCTATTCTAGAACCACGCGGTCACGATTTCATGCTCCAAGCGTAGGATCGAATGAGAGCGCGGCCGGGATGACGTGGGTCTTTCAAGTTTGCGGGTGTCTTTTCTGAGGCAGTACCTTCCAGAAATCCCCTCGATAGTGGGGACATTTACATTTGTGATGCTGCGGACAGTGTCTGCCATTCTCTGTAAACTCCTTCGTTCCTGGGCATTCAAGTTGCGAAATGAGTTCGTAATGCAACACATACCTCAATTACTCGAGGCAAGATGTGCAAATGATCATCTTTCCTTATCTCTTTGTCTCCCGCCTTTTTATTTTTATCTGGTCTTTGTTCAATCATCCGCCAATCAAAACCACCGAGAAACCTGCAACCACTTGTCACATGCCCGGCTTTGGCGAGCCCCACGTCACTCCCAGCTCCTCGCCCCCCGCCCACGTCTCTCCCAGCTCTCCGCCCTCGCCCCCCGCCCACGTCTCTCCCAGCTCCTCGCCCCCCGCCCACGTCTCTCCCAGCTCTCCGCCCCCGCCCGCCGCCCACGTCTCTCCCAGCTCTCCGCCCCCGCCCGCCGCCCACGTCTCTCCCTGCTCATCGCCCCCGCCCACGTACTGCAACCAGTCTGAGTTGGGGTCCTGACCCGAAATGTCGCATATTTATATTCCCCAGGGATGATCCTGGCTCTCGGAATTACTGCAACACCGTGTCTATGCGGAAAGTAATATCATTTACGAATCATTTGTTTCATAGTGAATATTCAAGCATAATCAATTTCCATCCCATCTGTCTGCAAATCAGAAGCTAATCTGTTGTAATGGACCATGGTGGCCGCCTGCAATTTCAGTGGTCAATGGTGCGATTTGCAAGAGCGCACATATTGTTGATTCTGACAATCAATGCATTGAGCTCAACCCACGATGATTAAAGGAATACATTTTGAGGATTTTCACGAAATAAGGAATATAGCACCAATTCAGATGTACACGATATGTCATTAAACAGCAAGGTCCACAGGCGTGAACAACACTTCCTATCTACAGTAGTGTAGTATCATGTCAAAGTTCAATACATATATACAACAACTTCACCGATTGGAATCAGAGCGGAGTCCTCACAAAATATCTTGAATAATGTGTAATAGTTATAACAGTATAATATAGGCTGCAAGGTTTGCTTTAAACTTTTTATCTACGTCATTTGCACAAATATGGGGTGAATTTCAAATACTTAAAAAATACCCTAAAAAGGCAAGCCCGCGCCGATTATAAAAATGCTACATGCAATGGTGTCGCCAGCCTATCACCAATTCTTGCTGTACTTCACACTTACGTGGATCTAAAAATAAACAACCTCCTTGAGGTGTAAATAGTTTGTTTGGAATGAATCGTACCCCTGATGAGCTGCAGCCAATAGGGCTCAAGATAACCTGTCTGTTTCAATGTTCCAGCTAATGGATGCAATCACGTGATATTCAGGCGTCACCAGAAGCTTCTTCAGGGTATAAATAAGGCATTAGTTTGAGATCCAGGTAAATTAACGAGAGAAACAGAATCTCGTCTCTGAAAATATGGAGAGACCAGTAATTTTACAGATTGAAAGCATTTATTACCCGATTCTCGGAACAATTGGAGTACCTGGTAAGGTATTTAAAACCGGGTAAAACATTGTCTTACGAGCAAGTTTAATGTGAAACGTTTCCTCCGGCTACAATGTCTGTTGAATTGAAGCATTGCCTTTCGGGGCATAAATGATCAGCTTCAAATTAACTCATATGTGTTCAAGTTGTGTTCAATTGATCAAAGTCAGATGATTTAAATTTTGTTAAATGAATTTAAATAGACGTCCTGTTTCCTGAATGGCGAATTAATTTTAATGGCCATGAAGAATCTGCACATGCTGGCTTAAATCGAAAATAGGCTCAAAATGCTGGAGTAACTTTAAGTTCTTCAAAGTTTAATATTAAAGGCTTGTTTGGCGATTGGCCAACCACTCCCAAAATCAACCGGGCGGCTGCTGTCTTCATACTTGTCAGAATGCAAAGATTGAATGGTCTGTCGCCTCCGATAACTTTATAAGGCAACTTTGGTACTTTTATCTCGCTGTCTTCACCTACAATTCAAATACTTCTCAAACCATCAACGGAGATGTCTGATTATCTGCATACAAAGCAGCTGAAACAAGGAGCCTGCCCCTAATCCAGGTGGCTGCACATCAAGATAATAACCAGACTACAAGACCACGTCGATATCAATATTCGTCCGTCAGTTTCGCCACCTCCAACGTGACCCCACCACTCGCCACATCGTCCCATCTCCCCCCATATCTGCCTTCCGCAAAGACCGCTCCCCCCATAACTCCCTTGCCATTCTTCCCTTCCCTCTCGTACCACCCCCTCCCCGGGCACTTTCCCTTGCAACCCCAAGAGGTGCAACACTTGTCCCTTTACCTCCCCCCTCGACTCCGTTCAAGGACCCAAGCAGTCGTTCCAGGTGCGACAGAGGTTTACCTGCATCTCCTCCAACCTCATCTACTGCATCCGCTGCTCTAGATGTCAGCAGATCTATATCGGTGAGACCAAGCGGAGGTTCGGCGATCGTTTCGCCGAACACCTCCGCTCGGTCCGCAATAACCAAGCTGACCTCCCGGTGGCTCAGCACTTCAACTCCCCCTCCCACTCCGTCTCGGACCTCTCTGCCCTGGGTCTCCTCCATGGCCACAGCGAGCAGCACCGGAAATTGGAGGAACAGCACCTCATATTCCGTTTGGGGAGTCTGCATCCTGGGGGCATGAACATCGAATTCTCCCAATTTTGTTAGTCCTTGCTGCCTCCTCCCCTTCCTCAGTCCCCCTGCTGTCTCCTCCCACCCCCCAGCCTTCGGGCTGCTCCTCCTTTTTCCTTTCTTCTCCCCGCCCCCCCCCCCCCCGATCAGTCTGAAGAAGGGTTTCGGCCCGAAACGTTGCATATTTCCTTCGCTCCATAGATGCTGCTGCACCCGCTGAGTTTCCCCAGCTTTTTTGTGTACCTTTGCTATCAATATTGTTCTTCGCTATTAACGGGATGGGAGGAAATGCCCTCCTCTGTCACAAACCGACGGATTTAGTCTTCCACCGAGAATAATGAGCGAGAAAGTCTTTAAATTACATTCTTTATTCTAAGAAAAACAATTCATTTTAATCGCAACATCCAGCCCAGTCCTGCGACGAGAATTCACTTTGTAGCACTTGAAGCCAAAGCACAATTGCAGCTGAGATATATAGGCGTAATTTAGCAGATGATTATGTACCTCTACCGTTGCAGCACAAAGGGGGGAAACGGAGATGACGCAGGTTACTATCAATAGATTCAACCTGATGGAGTCGTTACATGTCCCCGGCTCGTTTACAGAGAGGAAATGTAATCATTTCAATTTACGATGGAGAAAGACTTTGAAACCAGAGAATTCATGGCGGGGCAGCGAAAATATGGACCATTATATTGTCCAATAGAACATAGAAAATAAAACATCGAACAGCACAGAGCATAAACAGGGCCTTGGATGTCTATGCAGAACATAATGCCATAATAAATTAATCTCCTCTGCCTGGGGTGGGCAATGGATGAAGGGCTTACATAGTTTAGAATAATGGTACCTCCATAATAAATTAATCTCCTCTGGAGAGGAGAGGGAGGAGAGGGGAGAGGGGCAATATTATGAAGGGAGAAAGAAAGAGAGGATAGTTTAAATAAGGAGAGGGAGAGATTACCCTCCTTAGCGAGAGGCCTTCGAGACCAAAGAGAGACGGGTTTGAATTTAGGGAGTAAGAGAGAGAGAGAGAGAAAAAGAGAGAAGGAGAAGAGAGAGAGAGAGAGGAAGAGAGAGAGAGAGAGAGAGAGAGAGAGAGAGAGAGAGGGAGAGAGAGAGAGAGAGAGAGAGAGAGAGAGAGAGAGAGAGAGAGAGAGAGAGAGAGAGAGAGAGAGAGAGAGAGAGAGAGAGAGAGAGAGAGAGAGAGCGAGAGAGAGAGAGAGGGAGAGAGAGAGAGAGAGAGAGAGAGAGAGAGAGAGAGAGAGAGAGAGAGAGATGGAGAGAGAGAGAGAGAGAGATGCGGGTTTAGAGAGAGAGAGAGAGAGGAAGAGAGAGGGAGAGAGAGAGAACCGCTGCGCCCATCATCCTGCCGTATATTTAATTTGAATTTCTCTTTTGCAGCTAATGTGTTGGCAGTGTTGTCATCCTTTTCCGTGGCAACTGTGGCCTCTCCAAATGCATCACTTGTTACCTGCTGGGAATGGCAGTCGCTGACCTGATGGTTCTTACATTTGATGTGATTTTATATGAGATTATTGATGCCTATTTTCCACATTCTTCCTTCAATCAAACCACGGTTTGTAGAGTTATTCTGACCATGCTCTTTATTTCCATTGACTGTTCTGTGTGGCTCACTGTGGCTTTTACCTTCGATCGTTTTGTTGCCATTTGTCATCAAATGTTACGAGCAAAATATTGCACTGAAAGGAATGCCACTGTGGCGATAGCTGTGGTGTTTTCTGCAAGCATTGTGGAAAACATTCCGTACTATTTCATATACGAACCTCGGGAGGTAGTTAATGACGTTGAATGGTCGTGCTATGTAAAATCAAGCTTCTACACATTACCCATTTGGGCCGCATTTCTGTGGCTGGAAACGATCCTGACTCCGTTTGCTCCCTATGTGTTGATCTTGCTGCTTAATTCCCTGACCATCAGACACATTATACTGGCGAACCGAGTGAGGAGCGGACTACGTGGAAACAACAGTAATGCGAAACACACTGACCCAGAGCTGGAGAACCGCAGAAAATCCATCGTGTTGCTGCTCGCCATATCTGGCAGCTTTATTCTCTTGTGGATGGTTAATTTGATATGTTTCATATGCGTGCAATTTACTGACACGCAGTTTTTGGAAGCAAGTTTCAATGACCCCTTCACCATTGCTGAGTTATCCGGGTACATGCTGAAGTTTTTGAGTTCTTGCACGAACACCTTTATTTATGCTGTATCCCAGAGAAAATTCAGAGACGAACTGAAAAACGTGATCAAATATCCTGCGACTCTTGTTCTCAAGGTAATCGACTTAAAGAAATGATGCACCAAACTATATTTCCAAATAACAAAACCAATGATCTTGAACCATTGTGAACAGAATTGAATGGGTGTTAATGCATTAAAAGTGGTCTACAAATGTACCAACGATCTCTCAAGTTATGGAATCTTAAAATAACACACAGAACCAAATGAAATAGCTTATGCTATTGATTGTTCTTTAAGGTTATTTGTTCACCTAAGTGGGTAGCAAGGGTTCATTGGCAATCGACCAAATGAGACCGAAAATTATGGAGGCACGGATTGGACAATGCCGAACTAGGTACCCCATCTAACACAGTCCGTTTGGTCCGTATCCTCCTCTAGCGTTTCTGACCGAGTACATGCCCAAACGTCTTTTAAACGCTATTATAATGTCTGCAGCTTCTGGTATTTTCCCA
Source organism: Leucoraja erinaceus (assembly GCF_028641065.1). Lineage (NCBI taxonomy): Eukaryota > Metazoa > Chordata > Chondrichthyes > Rajiformes > Rajidae > Leucoraja > Leucoraja erinaceus. The sequence goes on from NW_026576269.1 coordinate 35,517, forward strand.
CCGCACTGTGAGTGAAAACGTTGCCCCTCACATTCCCATTAAATACTTTCGATCTCGCTTTAAATCTATGAACCTCTAGTTATTGATCCCCCTACTCTCGCTAAAATATAACCCACCCTATCCACTTCCCTCGTGGTGTGTTGTACACCTGTATATAATCTCCCCTCCGACTCCTAGGCTAAATAAAGTCATGACCTACCCAACCTCTACGTGTAACCCAGGTCCTCGAGTCCTAAAAACAACCCTGTTAATCGTATCTGCCCTTTTTTCCAGCATCATGATATCCTTTCAATAGCAGGGTGATCCAAACTGAACTCCAAACGCGGCCTCAACACCGTCTTGTACAACTGTAACATAACGTCCCAACTTATTTATTCTACGACCCTGACTGGCGAGACCACTTGTAACGAAACCATTCTTTAGCACAGGCAACTGTTATTTAGAAAACTTACCGATCGGAACATGGATAGGAAAGGTTACGAGGGATATGGGGCAAACGCGGGCAGTTGGGATTAGCGTAGATGCGACGTTTTAAAGGGCGTGGACAAGTCTGGCTGAGGTCCTCTCTCCGTGCTGTGTGACTCTGTGACACTGGCCGTATGACTCTAGCCCAATATGCCGACGTAGCCAGCGCAGACGAGGTCATGTTTCCGTGTTGTGAAGCTCCATGGTTAGAACTCTCACTTTACCCAGTTAGACCGGTTGGTCTTGGATCCAGCCCTCGTTATCTTTGGCTCTCCAAATCCGTCCTGGAACCGCCGAACCATTGAAGTCCCTCGTCTCACGACCTCTGCCAACACAGAGAGCAGAGCGGCCACCCAATGGAGCGAAGGTTTCTGTGAGGACTTTTTCAGACTGACCAATTCGCCGATCCGAATGGCTTCGTCACAACTCGAAATTATAACATATTTTTAATATATTTTTCATCAAGCAGAACATTAAAAAAAAAGCATGAACCTCAAAGTGCAGGAGTAACTCCGCGGATCAGGAGCATCTCTGAGATATGGATAGCTGATGTTTGTCAGGATCCTTCCTCGCTCACCTGTGAATAAACGTCTGACACAGAACATCGCGTGTCCTTGTACTGCAGAGATTCTGCCTGTTGCAATGTGTGACTCCAACACTTTATGTTGAAAGAAAGATTCCGGCAACTGGAGTTCCTTGTGTCAACATTAAAAACGGGGTATGCATTTGAAATAATTAAAATAATAAAAGTACAGACATTTTCTTACAATAGCGTGTTCACATTATCCATGGGTACGATATAACTATATAACCAGACAACAATTACAGCACGGAAACAGGACATCTTGCCCCTTCTAGTCCGTGACGAACACTTATTCGCACCTAGTCCCATCTACCTGCACTCAGACCATAACCCTCCATTCCTTTCCCGTCCATATCCCTATCCAATTTATTTTTAAATTATAAAATTGTACCTGCCTCCACTACTTCCATTGGAAGCTCATTCCACACAGCTACCGCTCTCTGAGTAAAGAAGTTACCCCTCATGCTACCCCTAAACGTCTGTCCCTTAATTCTCAAATCATGTCCGCTTGTTTGAATCTTCCCTACTCTCAATGGAAAAAGATTATCAACGTCAACTTTGTCTATCCCTCATCATTCTAAAGACCTCTATCTAATCCCCCCTTAACCTTCTGCGCTCCAAGGAATGAAGACCTAACTTATTCAACCTTTCTCTGTAACTTAGTTGCTGAAACCCAGGCAACATTGTCGTAAATCTTCTCTGTACTTCCTCTATTTTGTGTGACCGGGCATTACTCTCGGCGACGTCGTGTCCCCCCGCTCTGGGATGCATTAGTGAATCCGACACCGGGTTGCAATGCACAACCATAGATATCAGACACCTGCTGACCTTTGAAATGTTTTCGACTGAGAAACGGCGCTGCAGTCAGTACCGTCCAGGCCAAACTCCCACTGAATTTCTGCCGTCCTTTATGCTTCGTCGAAATAATTGTTGCCCTGTTATAACACATCTTGTAGTTCAGTGCAAAATCAAGCGACATTTGACGTGTGAATATTTGGTATCCGTCAGGAGACGCCTGCGCATGGAGAGAAATTAACCAATACACAAACGCGCTATAAAATGGTGAAATCAGGAACCCTTCCAATTATCGGTGGCGTCTTCACATAGTACGCTGATTTGCACCTTCTCCATAGTAAGTAGAAGAGGTTTACCAGAATGCTGCCTGAATTAGAGGGTATTACCAACTAACTAGGAAGCCAACCCTTCTCCACTGGGTACGGTGTCATGACAAAGGATTAATCAATAATTCTGCAGAGTTCATGGGAGTGGGGGGAGGGTGCGCTATAATTCTCATTGAAATTGAAAATCTGTCAGTGTATTCCGCGTCATCTAATGAAAGGGAACTCTATATATGTGACTAATGGACATAATGGGCTGCGATAGATTGGGGAAAGTTCCTTCAAGGATTCTCATGGAATGGGGTGTGAACTGACATAGGGGAATGTGAACCATGGAAAACATGGACAGAAAGGGAACAAGGAAAAGGTGAGGATGGAAGTCGGAGGGATCCCGGCGATCGGCCATTAAGAGGATGGTGAAATAGTGGTTGGTAATTGCAAACATTGGCATGAATGAATCCAAATAATTGCCATTACTGGTTGGGCCAACAATAAACCTGGAAATGTATCTCAAAGGTGAATTTCAACTAAAATTAGAGGGTGTTAGATTCATGGAAAGGAAATATTAAAGGGGCACACGATATTCATAAACAGTTGATAATTCAGCAAGGCGAGACAAAGGTCATGCTCAAGAATGGTGAAATATGGCATGAATGTAATCTTTCATGTAACATGGAAACAGGTGCATCAAACGAAAGAGTCAAAGGAATGCATACTTCGATTCTGTTTTCAAAAAGCAGGACATAAAACTAATCCAAGAAATATTCGGTTCACTGATCAAGAAGGAGCTAAATGCAAATCGTATATGAATGGAGACATAGTGATTGGAGAGACCATTGAATCCCTATGGCCCGGTAGTCTGAAGAGATAGACCAAGAAATACTGGATGCATTGGCGGTCATTAAAACAACATAGAGTCTCTGCAACAGTTTCAAATGGTTGGAGGATAACTAATGTAACCTAATTTCTAGAAGAACAGATGGACAACAGCAGATTATGGATCGGATAGGCTAACATCAATAGCTGAAAAAATGGTAGAAAACACATTGAAATAAGCCCTTACACGTGTCTCCTCGATAGGGCCTCACGCGTGTCTCCTCGGTTCCCGCAGCTCCGTCCTTGCACCCCTTCCCACTAGTTGTCACAGGGATATAGTCCCCTTAATCCTTACCTTTCACAACATCAACCGGCGCTACAACACTTAACCCGCCGGCATTTTCGCCACCTCCAACTGGATCCCACCACTAGTTGCATCTTACCGTCTCCACCCCTTTCCGCCTTCCACAGAGACCGTTCCACCCGCAACTCCCAGGTTAACTCATTCCTAGCCACCCGAACCACCCCCTCCCTATCTACCGTCCCATGCAACCGCAAACGATGCAATGCCTGCCCCGATGCCTTCCCTCTCGACTCTGTCCAAGGACCCTGACAGTCCTTTCAGGTTAGGCAGAGGTTCACTTGCACCTCCTCCAATCTCATCTCCTGTATCCGTTTTCAAGGCGTGGGCTCTTACACATCCGCGGCACCAAATGTAGCCTCGACGATCGTTTCACTGAACACATTCACTACGTGTGCCTGGGTCTACCTTATCTCATGGTCCTGGGCTTCCCCAAATGTCAGACTGAGGCCAAAGCAAATCGGAGGAACAGCAGCTCATATTTCGCTGGGCCAGTTTACAACCAAATGGGATGAATATTGATTTACTAACTACAAGAAACCCCTGCAACCCCTCTCTCTCCGCACCCCCCCTCCTCCCCCCCAATCCAAGTCTTGCTTCAAAGCCATCTTGTTGAAGCTCATTGTCTGTAACTCGTTTCCACATTGGCCACAGATAACATTTCCCTGTTCCCTTTATCATCGTTACTATTTTGCATATATTACATTAATTAGTTCTATATCTCCCTATATCACCGTCCATATTTCTCGTTTCTATGTCCCCTGATGCTCAGTCTGAAGAAGGGTCTCGACCCGAAACGGCACCGATTCCTTTTTCTGGAGAGATGTTGTGTGTTCCGCTGAGTTGCTCCAGCTGATTTTGTCTGTCCTCGATTTAAACAGGAATCTACAGTTCCTTCCCACACATTGAGATAAATGATAGCCCAGCACTTCGAGAAGAGTGATCATGTCAAATAGAGTCAACATGCGCTCACGAGAGAAAAATCATGCTTCATAAATCCGATGTCTTTAATGCATGAACCCAGCAGAAGGGAACCCTATGTTCATGGTTTATTTAGACTGTCAAGAACGTTCGATAAATTGCTGTAAGAGATACTGAGCACTTTGAATTGAGATAAGGACCTTGTTGAAAAGCGAAAACGAAGTGTAGGTATGAAGTTTTCTTCCCTAGTTGGGCACCTGGAGAGGGGCGGCTGAATGCGGGAACGCTAACTGTCAGGAAATATATTCATTATATTGATACAATTTTTTGCACGTCTGTACATAACAGAACTCCAGTTGATTGATTGATTGATTGATTGATTGATTGATTGATTGATTGATTGATTGATTGATTGATTGATTGATTGATTGATTGATCGATCGATCGATTGATTGATTGATTGATTGATTGATTGATTGATTGATTGATTGATTGATTGATTGATTGATTGATTGATTGATTGATTAACTGATAAATTGATTGATTGATTGATTGATTGATTGATTGATTGATTGATTGATTGATTGATTGATTGATTGATTGATTGATTGATTGATTGATTGATTGATTGATTGATTGATCGATCGATCGATTTGTTGATTGATTGGTTGATTGATTGATTGATTGATTGATTGATTGATTGATTGATTGATTGATTGATTGATTGATTGATTGATTGATTGATTGATTGATTGATTGATTGATTGATTGATTGATTGATTGATTGACTGAATCAATGCCAACCTAAAAATTGTGATATGTGTGAGAAAACTCGGGAAACCCACGCGATCACAGGGAGAAAGTGCAAATACTATACAGATAACACCAGAGGGCAGGATCGAACCCGGATCTCTCGCCTCATGAGGCAGTTACGCCACTGTGCCGACGGTTAGCAGGATGAAACCAGAGATGGTGCAGAATCTTATGGGTGACATGGGCAGAACTGTGTCGGTGAGCAGACACAGAGCACAGCCAGGATAGCGACGAAACAAAGAGGCTATCCTCTTTCTTGGCAAAAACAGGAAGAAATATTATTAATTGAATGGGTGGTCATTGGGCAAGGAAGGGATGCAGCGTGACCGTGTCACATATGTAACGATCGCTGCTGGTTTGCCACAGTCTACCAGGTGGTGAAAGTAGCAAATGGTTACTAGCCTTTAAAGACAGTATTCGTTTATAATGAGTGTCTTGTCTACAGCCTCCATCTTCTTCTTGCGTATGTCGTGCACAGCCTAAAGTTGTAGGACAACTTTTCTATTTGCACTCGAAAGAGGGCGGATCACGTGAAGGTTGCAATCTTCCAACCTCCATAAGACCAGGCCTTGAATATTGTGAGCGGTTTTGGCCTCCTTGGCCGATTAATGGTGTTCTTACCGTGGATGTGCGGTTAAGGATCAACTATTTGATTTCTAGGGTGGTAGGTCTGTCATATGAAGAGAGATTGTTGGACTCGTGTTTTCTGGAGTTTGATTCACCGGTAGCCGGTGAATCCAGTTTAAGGGGTCACAGTTTTAGAATAAGGGTCAAATATTAAACATTGAGATCATGGAAGTTTCATTTCGGCGCAACTCTAACTGGCCAGAGATGTCCCGCTCATCCGCCAATGCAGCTTTCCCACCCCCTCTCCCCCGTTTTGTATCCCACTACCGAAATTATTCCAAGACTAGTTCCGACTGGAAATATTATGTACCCATTGTTCTCCAGAGATGCTGCCTTACACGCCGTGTTACTGGGGCACTTTATGTCTTTGGATTTTGTATTTCTTTTTATTGAGTCTGGTAAACCGCTTATTGCATCAATACAGAGATCCACTGAAGTCCGCGATTTTCCTATTTTCATTAGCAGCTTTTATAGCTATCCGCGAGCTAGGAATAGGTCCACGGCCTGCAGCATGTTGAACTCCCTACTGTAGGGACCCTACAATAGTATATTAATAGACCAGCAGGGCTTGATTCCGAGCTGATCGCTGTGGGTCGGCTTATGATCATTGTTATTGACTTGAATTGAATACATTTTATTAGCCAAGTGTATATACATACAGGGAATTTGCCTTGGTGCTTAGTTCGCAAGTAACAACACGATGTACAATTAAAAAAACGATATGCAGTACATCGTCTATATATCTCCTTCCCCTTTCCAATGACCAGTCTGACGTAGGGTCTCGACCCGAAACGTCACCCATTCATACTCTCCAGAGATGCTGCCTGACCCGCTGACTTACGTCACGTTTGTGTGTGTACCATAAGTCACTTTAAAAACGTGCAGGGAAGAATTAAGTGAGGTGTAGATTTGGTAGAATAGCGGAATCTCTAAATCACGTTCATTATCATTCTGACAGCGGTTATTTCCCTCCCGAGTCACTGAACTGTCTGAGAAAGAACATAGTGCAACAATTATTTTAAACATGCATTCTAGGTGGAATTCAGATTCAGTGACAGCTAGCCCTTCATAAATATGCGCACTTGCTCCATGAAATACCAAATATGAAACTATACATAAAATTGTTACGTTCAGGAGCATTGTAGCTACCATTGAAATAATATCGATGTGGAAAATAAACATCAATTATGTATCACGTGCTGGATAATTAGAAACAAAATGACTGTTTAATTAGTTTCTGCACATGCGTGCAGCTAATGCCAATTACGTTCGTGTCATTTGAGGATTCAGTCAGATATAAATTAGTCTTTAACATGAATGTACGTCATTCGCCTGCCCTCGCACAATTGTGCTTCTCTCTAATTATGGGGCTGCCGGTAATATTACGGATAGAAAATATTTACTATCCCATTCTTGCGTTGGTCGGTGTTCCTGGTAAGTCGCTTGCAATCTATTTATGTTAATTTTTCCATGAAGGAAATTTGGAATCCATGAAATAAATTTCTAACATTCACTAACCACCTGGTGACAGTATTACGCTGAAACGATTTGATGTGAACGTGGGTTGCATGCTCGGTACAACACTATGGTTGGATGGTGCAGTAGCCTGAGAACAGAGGGGACGAATGTGCCTTGAATTTGATCGTACGTGCTTTCTAGGTTTTCTATCTCCTGGTCGCGGCAGATGAAGGACGAGGAATGACCCTCTTAAACGGCCCTTCATTATCTTGTGTGCTCTCCCGCGGCAAAGTGTAGATGGAGTCGACACCATGTGTGTGTACTAGAGTAGGCTGCGTACCCAATTGCCTGCAATTATTTCGCCAACTGTCCAATAATCATTGATTATCATTATATTACCTTTTTTCAGCTAATCTGGCAGCAATCCTCATTCTCGGTCGCGGTAACTGCGGTCTCTCCAAACGTATCACTCGGTACCTGATGGCCATGGCGATGGGCGACCTGATGGTGCTGATATTTGAAGTCATTCTGTATGAGATAGTGGATGGTTACTTTTCATATTCCTTCCTCAACCACACTCCAGTTTGTAAAGTGATTCTGACTCTGCTGTTTGTTTCCGTTGACTGCTCTGTCTGGCTAACTGTGGCATTCACCTTTGATCGGTTCATAACTATTTGTCACCAAGTGTGGCAAACAAAATATAGCACTGAAAAAACTGCAGCGGTGGTAATAGGAGTGGTGTGCTTTCTAAGCCTTTTAGAAAATGTTCCATATTATTTTATATATGAACCCAGAGAAGTGATTGAAAATGTAGCTTGGTCTTGCTATGTCAAGTCCGGTTTCTATATTTTACCTGTATGGGTAGCGTTTTTGTGGTTGGAGACCGTCCTAACCCCATTTGCACCATTTGTTTTGATTTTGATGCTCAACTCCTTAACTATCAGACACATCCTACTTGCCAATAGAGTGCCGAGCGGTCTCCGCGGAAAGAAGGACGACGAGAATCAGACTGATCCCGAAATGGAGAATCGAAGGAGATCGATAATTTTGCTGCTCGCCATATCTGGAAGTTTTGTATTGTTCTGGGCGGTAAATCTAATATGTTACGTACAGGTTCAATTTACCGATACTCAATTTTTACAGGCCACTTACAGCGACCCTTTCACCATTGCGGAATTATCCGGCCATATGTTGAAATGCATGAGTTCTTGTACAAACACTTTTATATATGCAGTCTCTCAGAGGAAATTCAGGGAGGAATTGCAGAATGTGATCAAATGGCCATTCCTTCTTATGATGAATGTAGTTAACACCATGAAACATAAAATGTGCTGGTTTTCACCGTAAGAATACCAATGGTGATCATGCTGGCTTTATAGTAATTTTGTGAATAGAAGACTCAAAATGTCTTTATTCTGACCATGGTATCTGCGGCGGCCAAAACGGGTGCTATGGTGTCCAGTATTCATAGAAACATAGACAATAGGTGCAGGAGGAGGCTATTCGGCCCTTCGAGCCAGCACCGCCATTCATTGTGATCATGGCTGATCGTCCCTTATAAATAACCAGTGCCTGCCTTCTCCCCATATCCCTTGACTCCACTAACCCCTAGAGCTCAATCTAAATCGCTATTAAATCCATCCAGTGACTTGGCCTCCACTGACCTCTTTGGCAGGGAATTCCATAAATTCACAACTCTCTGGGTGAAAAAGTTTGTTCTCACCTCAGTCTTAAATGACCTCCCCTCTATTCTAAGACGGTGGCCCCTGGTTCTCGACTCGCCCAACATTGTGAACATTGTTCCTGCATCTAGCTTGTCCTGTCCTTTTATAATGTTATATGTTTCTATAAGAATCCCCCTCATCCTTCTAAACTCCAATGAATACAGGCCTCGTCTTTTCAATCTTACCTCATATGACAGTCCCACCATCCCAGGGATCAACCTCGCGAACCTACGCTGCTCCTTAATTGGTTTGGTATGAATGGAAATAGTCCCAAGTGTGTTGAGGATGCTGTTAATATGTGGGGGCGGATGGTCGGCGCGGACTCGGTGGACCGAAGGGCCTGTTTCTGCGCTGTATCTCTAAACTAAAGCTAAACATAGGCTGCAGCTATTTGAAGGGTTCTACCATGTAAAACCTATTGTATATAGGCATAGGAGATGTAAGGCTTGTTGACGAGCTGTATGCAAAGTCAGCTTGGTGATAACAGGCAGAGAGTAGAAACATAGAAACATAGAAAATAGGTACAGGAGGAGGCCATTCGGCCCATCGAGCCAGCACCGCCATTCATTGTGATCATGGCTGATCGACCCCTATCAATAACCCGTGCCTGTCTTCTCCCCATATCCCTTGACTCCACTAGCCCCTAGAGCTCTATCGAACTCTCGCTTAAAACAGTCCAGTGATTTGGCCTCCACTGCCCTCTGTGGCAGGGAATTCCACGAATTCACAACTCTCTGGGTGAAAAAGTGTTTTATCACCTCAGTTTTAAATGACCTCCCCTTTATTCTAAGACTGTGGTCCCTGGATCTGGACTCGCCCAACATTGTGGACATTTTTCCCGCATCTCGCTTGTCCAATCCTTTTATAATTTTATATGTTTCTATAAACAGTAATATATGAATTATTTATTTGACTGGAAGTCTGTAGAATGCCACCGGTATTTGTTTGTGGATATAAATTACTTGGATGTTTATGTAGATGATCGGACTAATCCCTTTGCAGACGAGTGTCAAAGTTCGTGGAGTCTTAGAGAGGCAACATTGGCACATCGGATTCAGTTTCACAGAGTCATACAATTTGGAAACAAGTCCCTCGGCCCAAGTTACCCAGCATTGAAACTGAGCCTTCGGTCCGCCGAGTCAATGCCAACCATCGCAACCATTATTTACACTTCAATTCCCGAGCAATTTAGAGTGGCCAATTAACCCGAAGCCCGCATGTCATTATGATCGCATTGCAAACCGAGCACCAGGAGGTAACGCACGCTGTCGCAAGGGGGACTTGCAAACGCCACACAGCCACACAGCCAGGTCAGGATCGAACCCGGTGCTCTGGTGCTGCGAGGCAGCAGCTCCGCCAATGTACTGGTCTTCATTGTGCCTGCAACTGCCCATACAGTTGGAGAGAGTAGGGTAAAGGTAATTGACGTCTGACTTCTTAAGTGAAACCATTGAGTATGAGTTCGACTATGTTACACCTTTGCGCAACATTGGTAAACCGACATTTGGAATATTATGCACAGTTCTGGTCGCAAAAGTAACATTGCGGGACCAATTGCGAGAGTTAGAGAATGTGCATTAGGATACTCCATGGAATGGAGGATAAAATTATAACGATAAATTGGATGAGCTTATTTCGTTTCGCTGAAAAATGAATGTTGACGTCATAGAAACATAGAAACATAGAAACATAGAAAATAGGTACAGGAGGAGGCCATTCGGCCGTTCGAGCCAGCACCGCCATTCATTGTGATCATGGCTGATCGTCCCCTATCAATAACCCGTGCCTGTCTTCTCCCCATATCCCTTGACTCCACTAGCCCCTAGAGCTCTATCGAACTCTCGCTTAAAACAGTCCAGTGATTTGGCCTCCACTGCCCTCTGTGGCAGGGAATTCCACGAATTCACAACTCTCTGGGTGAAAAAGTGTTTTATCACCTCAGTTTTAAATGACCTCCCCTTTATTCTAAGACTGTGGTCCCTGGATCTGGACTCGCCCAACGTTGTGGACATTTTTCCCGCATCTCGCTTGTCCAATCCTTTTATAATTTTATATGTTTCTATAAACAGTAATATATGGATTATTTATTTGACTGGAAGTCTGCAGAATGCCACCGGTATTTGTTTGTGGATATAAATTACTTGGATGTTTATGTAGATGATCGGACTAATCCCTTTGCAGACGAGTGTCAAAGTTCGTGGGGTCTTAGAGAGGCAACATTGGCACATCGGATTCGGTTTCACAGAGTCATACAATTTGGAAACAAGTCCCTCGGCCCAAGTTACCCAGCATTGAAACTGAGCCTTCGGTCCGCCGAATCAATGCCAACCATCGCAACCATTATTTACACTTCAATTCCCGAGCAATTTAGAGCGGCCAATTAACCCGAAGCCCGCATGTCATTATGATCGCATTGCAAACCGAGCACCAGGAGGTAACGCACGCTGTCGCGGGGGGGGGGGGGGGGGGGGGGGGGGGGTGCAAAACGCCACACAGCCACACAGCCAGGTCAGGATCGAACCCGGTGCTCTGGTGCTGCGAGGCAGCAGCTCCGCCAATGTACTGGTCTTCATTGTGCCTGCAACTGCCCATACAATTGGAGAGAGTAGGGTAAAGGTAATTGACGTCTGACTTCTTAAGTGAAACCATTGAGTATGAGTTCGACTATGTTACACCTTAGAAACATAGAAACATAGAAACATAGAAATTAGGTGCAGGAGTATGCCATTCGGCCCTTCGAGCCTGCACCGCCATTCAATATGATCATGGCTGATCATCCAACTCAGTATCCCGTACCTGACTTCTCTCCATACCCCCTGATCCCCTTAGCCACAAGGGCCACATCTAACTCCCTCTTAAATATAGCCAATGAACTGGCCTCAACTACCCTCTGTGGCAGAGAGTTCAAGAGATTCACCACTCTCTGTGTGAAAAAAGTTCTTCTCATCTCGGTTTTAAAGGATTTCCCCTTATCCTTAAGCTGTGACCCCTTGTCCTGGACATCCCCAACATCGGGAACAATCTTCCTGCATCTAGCCTGTCGAACCCCTTAAGAATTTTGTAAGTTTCTATAAGATCCCCTCTCAATCTCCTAAATTCTAGAGAGTATAAACCAAGTATATCCAGTCTTTCTTCATAAGACAGTCCTGACATCCCAGGAATCAGTCTGGTGAACCGTCTCTGCACTCCCTCTACGGCAATAACGTCCTTCCTCAGATTTGGAGACCAAAACTGTACGCAATACTCCAGGTGTGGTCTCACCAAGACCCTGTACAACTGCAGTAGAACCTCCCTGCTCCTATACTCAAATCCCTTTGCATTGAAAGCTAACATACCATTCGCTTTATTTACTGCCTGCTGCACCTGCATGCCTACCTTCAATGACTGGTGTACCATGACACCCAGGTCTCGCTGCATCTCCCCCTTTCCCAATCGGCCACCATTTAGATAATAGTCTGCTTTCCCGTTTTTGCCACCAAAATGGATAACCTCACATTTATCCACATTATACTGCATCTGCCAAACATTTGCCCACTCACCCAGCCTATCCAAGTCACCTTGCAGTCTCCTAGCATCCTCCTCACAGCTAACACTGCCCCCCAGCTTAGTGTCATCCGCAAACTTGGAGATATTGCCTTCAATTCCCTCATCCAGATCATTAATATATATTGTAAATAGCTGGGGTCCCAGCACTGAGCCTTGCGGTACCCCACTAGTCACTGCCTGCCATTGTGAAAATGACCCGTTTACTCCTACTCGTTGCTTCCTGTTTGCCAGCCAGTTCTCTATCCACATCAATACCGAACCCCCAATGCCATGTGCTTTAAGTTTGTATACTAATCTCTTATGTGGCACCTTGTCGAAAGCCTTCTGGAAGTCCAGATACACCACATTCACTGGTTCTCCCCTATCCACGCTACTAGTTACATCCTCGAAAAATTCTATAAGATTCGTCAGACATGATTTACCTTTCGTAAATCCATGCTGACTTTGTCCAATGATTTCACCACTTTCCAAATGTGCTGCTATCCCATCTTTAATAACTGACTCAAGCAGTTTCCCCACTACCGATGTTAGACTAACTGGTCAGTAATTCCCCATTTTCTCTCTCCCTCCCTTCTTAAAAAGTGGGGTTACGCCAATCTTCGGGAACTCCTCCAGAATCTAAAGAGATTTGAAAGATTATTACTAATGCATCCACTATTTCTGGAGCTACTTCCTTAAGTACTCTGGGATGCAGCCTATCTGGCCCTGGGGATTTATCGGCAAAGGCCGATAAATATGTAGATTGAAGTCATCCATTCAATTTACCCAACATCACTTCCCGGCTAACCTGGATTTCACTCAATTCCTCCATCTCCTTTGACCCGCGGTCCCCTGCTATTTCCGGCAAATTATTTATGTCTTCCTTAGTGAAGACGGAACAAAAGTAGTTATTCAATTGGTCCGCCATATCCTTGTTCCCCATGATCAACTCACCTGTTTCTGACTGCAAGGGACCTACATTTGTTTTAACTAATCTCTTTCATTTCACATATCTATAAAAAACTTTTGCAGTCAGTTTTTACGTTTCCTGCCAGTTTTCTTTCATAATCTATTTTTCCTTTCCTAATTAAGCCCTTTGTCCTCCTCTGCTGGTCCTTGAATTTCTCCCAGTCCTCCGGTATGCTGCTTTTTCTGGCTAATTTGTACGCATCATCCTTCGCTTTGATACTATCCCTGACTTCCCTTGTTATCCATGGATGTACTACCTTCCCTGATTTATTCTTTTGCCAAATAGGAATGAACAATTTTTGTAGTTCATCCATGCAGTCTTTAAATGTCTTCCATTGCATATCCACCGTCAACCCTTTTAGAATTAATTGCCAGTCAATCTTGGCCAATTCACGTCTCATGCCCTCAAAGTTACATTTCTTTAAGTTCAGAACCATTGTTTCTGAATTAACAATGTCACTCTCCATCCTAATGAAGAACTCAACCATATTATGGTCACTCTTGCCCAAGGGGGCACGTACAACAAGATTGCTAACTAACCCTCCCTCATTACCCAATACCCAGTCTAAAATAGCCTGCTCTCTCGTTGGTCCCTCTACATGTTGATTTAGATAACTATCCCGCATACATTCCAAGAAATCCTCTTCCTCAGCACCCCTGCCAATTTGATTCACCCAATCTATATGTAGATTGAAGTCACCCATTATAACTGTTTTGCCTTTGTCGCACGCATTTCTAATTTCCTGTTTGATACCATCTCCAACTTCACTACTACTGTTAGGTGGCCTGTACACAACACCCACCAGCGTTTTCTGCCACATACACAGGATGGTATTAATAATCTTTCTCGCAGCACAATGACGTTTACCACTGGAACGCACAAGATTTATCTATGGAGTGCCCATTTTGAATGAGATATGCGTGGATTTTTTCCCCACAAAGACGGCAGCGTATATCTGCTACAGTCGGTATTGGAAACCGAAATAATTAAAATGGTTAAAACCAAGTTCTTAAAGAAAAACGTGTGGAACGTTATGGGTCTCATACGAGCTATTGGGATTTGGGATCGCCGCAGGGTTTCAATTCGTTTAGCAGGGGTCGGGATCCAATGCACGACTGGGGCAGGTGGGAGGCTGGAAACCGTGATAGTGGGCGATGAAAGAATGTTGCGCGGAGTAAACCGACCGGAGCACGGCAGCGAGCGGGGAAGGGCTGTTGCATTGAATTACATTTATGTTACTGCGATAAGGCGGATGAGCTCAGGGCGTGGATAGATGCGTGCGTCTCGGATGTTACCAATGTGGTACATTTAGGGGGAGAGAGGTGGGTTTAAAGAGGAGAAGGCGTAGCTTCATTGAATAAGGAGAATGTCACGGCAGTCTTCCAGGATGACATTACTGGTGGTTCCTCCAGTGAGGCTTTATGGGTGGAGCTGGACAATACAAATGGGACAGTCACCTTGTATGCAGTGTACTACAGGCACCGAATAGTCATCCGGACGTTGAATGCATATATGCATTGAGATTGCAGGCAGCTGCAAGACTACTAATGTTATCATTGTAGGGGATTTTAACCTTCCCGTTCTGACCGGTAATAGATACAGTAAATGTACAGTGTCGATCACCCAGAGTTGAGGAATAACGATCCAGCAGAAATCGGGTGGGAGGTTAAAGATTTAATAGCAACCTGTGTGGCACCTGTTTCCCCAAAAGATGGTGGTTACATGGGACGAGCTGCCGGGGGAGATACATGAGGCATCTACAACAACAAAATCTAAAATACATTTGGATAGATTACTGTAAACGAAGGGTTTAGAAGGATATGGGCAGGCGCGGGAAAGTTGGACTAATGTAAATCGGTGATTTTGACCGGCAGGGTAACGTTGGGGCGAAGGGCCTGTTTCCGTCTGGATCTTATGTCGGTTTGGAAAATGCGGTGCGAAACGGTCTGTTTCTGCGCTCTACTGTTCTATAATTACATTACGCCAAATGATCATCGACAAATTTCTAAGCAAAGAACATACTTGAGATGTTAAACATAGAACACGAAAAAACATAGTACAGGAAGAGGCCTTTCGGCCCACAATGACATGATGGGAATCATGGCCCAGAATCTCATCTGTTTGCACATGCCCTGCAATTACTGCATGTACATGAGCCTTTCCAAAAAACTCTTAAACGCCACTGTCGTATTTGCTTCAACTGCCACATCTGCAAGCGCGTTCCAGGCACCCATCACTCTCTGTATAAAAAAAACCCGCCTTACACTTCTCCATTAAAGCTGACCCTTTCACCTCAAAGCCATGTCTTCTAGTCTTTGACTATTCATGCCTCTCAAAATATTGTGTCCTTTTATCGGGTCTTCCCTCTGTCTCCGACACTTCATGAAAACAATCCAAGATTGTCCAAAGTGTCCCTTGTGGCTAATACGCTCTAATCCAGGTAGCATTTCGCATGTGTATCCTTTCCAAAGCCTCCCCGTCCTTCTTGTATTGGGGCATCAGCGCAGCACGCTCTTCTTCAAATGCAGCCTAACCAGAGTATTTAAGCGGCATCGTGACTTTGTGATTCTGAAACTCACTGCCCCGACCAATAAAGGTCAGGTTTCCTTATCTTTCTATCTGGTGGCTTTTTCCGCTCTCGGGAGGCTATGGACATGAACACAACGATCACTTAGTACATGCATCGTGTTAAAGGTCTTGCCATTTCCCCTTGGATTCAACCTCCCAGAGTGCAACACCACAAATGCCAACGGATTAAACTCCATCTGCCATTTCTCCTCTATTTTCTGTAGTTGATCTATCTCTCTATAGTTTGACGGCCTTTCACACATTCTGCCATTCGACAATATCCGTGTCGTTTGCAAACGGACGAACCAACTCATTCACATTTATGTCCAAGTCATTTAGATATACAACATGCAATGCAATCTCAATAAATTAGAATGTGAGAAATACTCACGAGGTCAGGCAGTACCCAAGCGACAAAGGGGTTAACATTTAGGATCTATAGGTTTGCATGGCGATGGGTCAGGCGCAGGCAAGTGGGAATAGCTCGGATAGGCAACGTGATCGATATGGATGGGATGGGCTTGTTTCCATGCTGCATTGCTCACTAATTCAAATAGAGTAATTTAGAACTCGAATGGTAAGAGATGCAACACAGGTCAAGACCCCATACAAGTGAGAAGGCACTACATATGCACAAAGGCATCCAACATCAATACAGGAGTTCTATTATTAAGTAGAATTTCAACAAGAGAATGAAGTGGGTTATAAAAGTTAATTCTGCTTGAATAATTGAAAGCAGCAAAGGCAATACTGCAATGACCGCCAGAGGGCGCAATGTTTATGATATGAATCCCTGGCTGTCAACGCTGATACTGGAAGAAGATGAAATTACAGATTGATATTCTTGTGATTATATTCACATAATGAAGTGGGATGCAGCTTAAAGGTAGCTTTGAGTGGGAATAGAGAAGGGGACTGAACATTGAATAGAGAGGAGGCTGGGTGGTCATGGATAGGGCGTCATGCGAAACAATTCCCAGTTTACAGCCACCAATGCTGTGAACGTCTCACGTCGATAGCACTACGAATTAAATCTTGTCAGCGCATGGTTGAGCATTTATATCCCTCGAGCTTTGCTGTTATATTTGAGCTGAATCGCGAATCGCGATATAAGTCATGGGAACATGGCCTTTCAGTCCTTCATTTTTCCGCCATTCTATCTCCCCGTCCAAACCCAATTCTCCAGCTATCTCCCCATAACCCCTAACACTCGTAGTAATTTTGAAACCATCTAATTCTGCGTTAATAATATCATTTGATGGCATCCACAGCCTTCCGTGGCAAATAATTCCTCAGATTCACCATCCTCTGACTAACGAACTTCCTTCTCTTCTCTTACTAAAGGAACGTCCTTTAATTCTGAGACTATAACCTCTGGTCCTGGAATCTCCCGCTAATGGGAACATCAACTCGCGTCGACATCCACCCTATCCAAGCCTTTCCCTATTGAGTATGACTCAGTGAGGTCTCACTTCATCCTTCTAAACGCCAACGAGTACAAGTCGAGTGCCGTCAAACGCTCATCATATGTTTCTGGGTTCACGCCTCATTTCTGGGATCATTCAACTAATTTCTGGAATCATTCCTTTTGTAAGATTTGTGACTATCGCCCATTCAGTGTAAATCGTGCAGATACATCATCAATAACTTATTATCCCATACTGATTGTAGATCAAGTATTTCGTTTTGATCCACCATTGTCTGAGTATCGTGTACACATAGAGACAGCATTGTTGTCCGGGCTTATAATGTTGGTATAATACCGAAATGAATAGCCAAGAACAAGAGGAATAATAATAACCGGAGCCGTAAACTCTCCCCCCTGGACACTTCCCGGTTAAAATTAAAAATGTTAGGTACAATTCTCGAAATTCTCGAAATTAATAAACATTTTAAGAGCAAATCTAGTTAAAACTTCGGTTAACTCACACTAAAAGGTAACTTTCATGGTTTGGGTTATATTGTCCATATGACATTGGTTATCTCGATGGACGAAACAACAGTGCTATAAGACTTTAAAAAAATATCTGATCAGCTATTACAGCACCAGGATGACAGTCAACATTAAGAGCCGAAGTGTGGAGGTAACGTGAATCGTGAAAAATCGTGTAGTCATAATATAAAGGCCAAATGTGTAGGAAGAAATTGCAGGTGCTGGTGTGATCCGAAGATAAACACAAACTGCTTGAGAAATTCAGCGGGAAAGGCAGCATTTCTGGAGAGGAGGAACGGGTGCGTTTCGGGTCGAAACCCTTCTTCAGACTAGAGTTAGGGGAAAGGGAACCGAGTGACATAGATGCTGATGTTGAGAGATATAAAACCAGAGTTATTTATAGTCTCAGATAAATGAAAGAAATGCAAAAAAGTAACAAAGATAAAGGCCATTGTTAGCTGTTTGCTAGGTGAGAACGAGTAGCTGGTGCGACTTGGCTGAGGAGGAATGGGGAGCGAGGGAATGCAGATGTTACTTTAAGTTAGATAAATCAAATATTCATACCCCTGAGTTGTAAGCATCCCAAGCGAAATATGATACACTGTTCCTCAAATTTACGTTTAGCTTCACTCTGACAATGGAGCAGGCCTAGGACAGAAAGGTCATTATTGGAATAGAAATGGGAATTAAAGTGTTTTTCAATTGGGTAATCAGATAGGTCCAGGCGGACTGAGGGAAGGACTTCAGCGAAAGGATCGCCCGGCCAATAGACAATAGACAAGAGACAATAGGTGCAGGAGTATGCCATTCGGCCCTTCGAGCCAGCACCGCCATTCAATGTGATCACGGTCTTATACACGGTCTCACCTATGTACAAGAGTCCACATCTTGAACAACGGATAAAGTGGATGAGGTTGGAGGAAGTGCAAATGAACCCCTGCCGAACCTGAAAGAACTGTCGGGGCCCCTGAACAGAGTCGAGGGAGGAGGAAAGGGGCAAACAGGTGCTCAATGCCTGTTTCCTTTATCATCGTTACTTGTTTGCATCTCTTTAATTCATTTGTTCAATATCTCTACATCACCGTCTAAACCTCTCGGTTCCCTTTCCCCATGACTGTAGTCTGAAGTGGGTGTTCACCCGAAACGTCACCAATTGCTTATCTTTTTCAAGACGAAAGTTGAACTACTTATTGGCCCATGACAGCATGTGGTTCTATACTTGAAGATGCCGGGCACCTGTACGGCATTATCTGGACAAAGGCGCGGAAATGACAATATCCAATAAAGTAGAAACAAGTTCGGAGGATTTTCGTATTCAGTCATTTAAGCCAATATGCTTTTAAAGTACTGTATGTCACTTCATTTACCTGATGAAAGGTATATTAATGTATTCAGACATCTAAAGCCTTTGCCATATATTGCGCAACGCAGCTCAGTTCTATCCGAAATTATGGTGCGTTTGAAACAAGTGTCCCGAGCCGAGACGTTCACTGTCCATTCCCCCCACTGATGTGGCCTGACCTGCTAGGTTTTACCAGATAAATTTTCAGAAAATGCTGTTATACAGTATTGATTATGTAATTGTATACGTGCATATGATTATGATTAGGCCTCGCTTATAACACTTAGAAAGCTTCATGAAACATATAGAGTAACTCTCGGGTACAACAAATTAATACATTGAAATTATCTCCATGCAGTTTTATTCTAGGTTCAAATAAGAATCGAAAAGGATAGTAATTATTCAAAATATGTGCGCCTGTTCCATCATGATTCCGAATTCATTTCTCGTTCTATCAATAGTCTTGGCTTCCATCGTATTGCTGAACTAATGACTAAATGGGAATACATGGCTTGCAATAGGTCGTAGAGTTTATTTTGCAGATATGATTCGGTAATACCTGTTAGCAAATGTCTCCAACTAATGGCAAACATTGTGCAATCGATATGAGGGACTGAAGGTTTTATCGTTATAAATAGGACAGTATTTCGAAAACAAATGCATTAGCTCCCTTGACATTTAGCAAGCAACATCGCTCCTTCCTTGATATGGGACTGCCGGTAATCTTACAGGTCGAAAATATCTTCTACCCTATTCTGGCAATTGTTGGAGTTCCCGGTAAGATAATTAACATAAAGGATATGTAATCTTTTCAGCACTTTATATCGTGGCTTTTTTTTGTGTAGCGTTTGCCCGTTCAATTTGCATATAAGATCAAACCGTTCAGCATTTTTGCTAATATAGGTCGTAACTGTCGTTTAGCAGACAGCTCGATAAGCTATTTGATAGGCAAGTATTTGTATCAAATTGAGTTAGCTAGAGGTAGCTAACTTGGTACCAAAGTATCTTCATGGTAGGATGCAGAGTGTGGTGGTGGAAGGTTGATTTTCAGACTGCAGACCTGTGACTAGTGGTGTCCCTCTTGGGTCGGAGCTGCGCACATTGCTGTTTGACATCTATTTCAACGATATACACAAGGATGTACAAGGCATAACTAATAAGTTTGCAAACGATACTAAATTAGGTGATGTGGTAGAAACCTTTCAAGCGTTACCGTGGGTTACTGATTAACTGGGCAAGCGAGCTGAGGAAATAGCATGTTTGAAGTTAAATCAGATAAGCGTGCGGTTTTGTATTTAGGGAAGTCAAAGCAAGGCAGGAGATTGACAATGAACGGACGTTCGCGTGGGGTGCTACAAAGCAGATGGTTTTATGAATACAAGACCATGGTTCCCCGATAAGTGTGTCACATCCTGAGAGAAGTGCTGAAAAGGCTTTTGGCGCGCTTACCATTATTAGGAAATTGAATATTGACGTTGGAACGTTATGCTGCAAATATACAAGACGTTGGGAAGGTCGCATTTGAAGTAATATATTCCATTTTGAATACTGTGGAAAGAGATGCACTTCGTGTCGAACATTCTTCAACAGAACAGTGAACCTGCTGAGGGCTACATTATATTTCGGGGTTCTGTCCTGCTGGGAGTACACGGGATAGGTGTGAGTTTGAATTGTATAGGTAGTGCGATCAGCATTTATTTTTTGTCAGACTTTGCCTAATGATTAATCTTATGTGCTGTTTAATTAAAAATGGTTACGGGCGGGGAAACAAGCAATGTCTTCAACACAATTCATCCCGCGAAATTTCAACAATTAAGTTGCAACAGTCTTTCCTATGAATCGGTGATTTAAATTGACCTTTGACCGTTGTCCAATCTTCCCGTTTAAGGTCGAGTTTACAGTCGACTCTCAGGCATATGTTAATTTTATTTAAACATATGGGGTAATTATCTAATTAGCATAGTAGTGCCCGAACAGTAAACGATCACTTTCGGAAATTATTTAATTTGATACTTATTTGGTCCATGGCTGAACGCAAAATATGCCAAGTGGTCAATAGAGATAAACAATGGTATTGTCACAAGAATCAATTTGATTTCACGATCTGATGGATTATTAAATAGTCCTAGTGATATGCGGTCAGGCATCGTGCCACTTGCGTCTAAGAAGTTGACTCGCTGATGATATAAAACAAACGTGGGTCTGGGACTGGATCCAACAGCAGGATTAATACATCCCGACCAAACAGGGTTTATCCCCAAACGGTATTCATTTTATAATCTGAGAAGATTATTTAATATTATATACTCCAATAGAATCCCTAATGCAGATCTAGCAATTATCTCGTTAGATGCTGAAAAAGCATTTGACCAGGTAGAATGGCCATATTTATTTTCGGTGATGGAAACATTCCAACTAGGAGAGAAGTACTGTACATGGGTTAAATTGTTATATTCTAATCCAACAGCTAGAATATTAACAAACACAATGTTATCAAGTAAATGCAATCTCTCTAGAGGCTGTAGACAAGGATGTTCACTATCCCCACTATTGTTTACTCTTGTAATCGAACCCCTAGCAGAAATCGTTAGAAACCATCCAGGAATATTTGGATACAATACTAGAGACACAAGGAATAAAATCTCCTTATATGCAGATGATGTACTAATATATATTACAAAGTTAGAAACTAGTTGTTCAAACCTATTAAATCTAATAACTCAATTTGGTCAGTTTTCGGGATATAGAATTAATTGGAATAAAAGCGAAATCATGGCAATAACAAAATTCAATTTACATACAATACAACAATCCCCCTTTAAAATAGTTAAAGATAAATTTAAATACTTAGGAATCTGTGTAACTAAGACATATCTCTCCTTATTTAAACTAAATGTCCCACCCTTACTGAATAAAACTACATAAGAATATTCAATACTGGAAAACACTCCCCATTTCTATGCTTGGGAGAATTAATCCTATAAAATGATTTTTTTTTTACCGCAACTGCTGTACCTATTTCAATTAATTCCGATATATATCCCAAAAACTGTTTTTAAAAAAAGTCGACTCCATTGTTACAAGTTTTGTCTGGGATTATAAGACTCATAGAATAAGTAAAAAACATGCATGCAAGTCAAAGATAAATGGAGGTTTGGCTTTGCAAATTTCTTATTTTATTTTTGGGCAGTTCAATATTAAAAACATGAATTTCTGGCTGGAAGAAATGGATCAACAACCAGATTGGTTAATGATGGAAAAGGAAGACTGTCTACCTTTTGAAATTGGACCGATCATATTTGTCCCCACAAAACTGCACAAAAAAACAACAAGAAAACCCCATAATACATAGTGGAATACGAATTTGGAAACAAATAAAAAAAGGTTTAAAATTGAAAAAATATACCACTATGCCTTCCCAATGTAAATAATCCTTTATTCAAATCATCCTTTATGGACAAAGGTTTCACACAATGGAAAAATTATGGAATAAAATATATAGGACATCTTTATGGGAAATGCACTTTTCTTTCATTTCAAGAGTCACACAGAATTATGGACTGCACTCAAATAATTTCTTCAGATATCTACAAATTAGAGATTATGTTAAAACGAATACACAAGTCTACAGGAGTAGGGCATCAGAATTTCTTGATGAATGTTTGAACAAGCATCCTAATACTGAAAAACTAATAGCTTATATTTATAACACCCTACTAAACAATGTGGTACCACCGACCGAACCATATAGATACAAATGGGAAAATGAAATAGGTCACCCTATAACGAAAGATATGTGGGACGAAAGTTTACAACAAATACATCAATGTTCATTAAATGCCAGACATACTTTAATACAATTCAAGGTCTTACATAGACTACACTACTCTAAAATAAAACTAAATAGAATCTTCCCACAAATCTCTCCTATTTGTGATAAATGTCTACATTTAGAGGCTAATTTAGCACATACGTTTGCAAACTATATAAAACTTAAACATTTCTGGACTGATATTTTTGAAATAACTTCAGAAGTTATTAATACAAAACTAGACCCAGACACAAAATTAATAATAGTTGGAATATCAGAACAAAGTTTAACACTCACAACAAACCAAATAAATTTCCTCGACTACAGTATAATAATCGGGAAAAAATTAATATTAAAATTTTGGAAAGGCCCTCAACCCCCACAATTAAAATATGGATTACGGAAATGTCGGAGACCCTATACTTAGAAAGAATTAGACTCGTCTTAATGGACAAAGAAGATTTTTTCGATAAAATCTGGGTTCCATTCATTAACTATCTGAAGGGATAGATTGGCACAGCACGAGGACCCAACTGAAACTTGAACTCAGGATCAGATGAAAAGCTATACTTTCTACGAACCTATCTCCATTGACGTATTACAGGTAACCCATTCCACCTCTTCCGTTGTTCTGGGTTTTTTTATTTGTAACTTTCTACCCTCTCTTTCTCTCTCTTTCTATAAAAAAATAAAAACTCTAGAAGCAGAAGTAATTGATAATTGAAAATTTTAATAATGTATGACTGATGTATATGAAAAGTATTTTTACTATAATACTATTTTACTATAATTACTTTTACTATACTTTATAATATGTCTACTTCTAATAAAAAATTTAAAAAAAAAACTCGAGTTCCGATGGCATTTTGTTCCCTATTTGATTAATGTGTGTCCGAAGTGAGGAGAATTTAAACATTGTACAGATATAACCATATAACAATTACAGCACGGAAACAGGCCATCTCGTCCCTACAAGTCCGTGCCGAACAATTTTTTTTCCCCTTAGTCCCACCTGCCTGCACTCATACCATAACCCTCCATTCCCATCTATTCCATATGCCTATCCAATTTATTTTTAAATGATACAATTGAACCTGCCTCCACCACTTCCACTGGGAGCTCATTCCACACCGCTACCACTCTCTGCGTAAAGAAGTTCCCCCTCATATTACCCCTAAACTTCTGTCCCTTAATTCTGAAGTCAAGATGATTGTACATTTGAAATAAAACCAGAAAAAAACAGGTAAAACACAACAGGTCAGCGGCGATAAGGAAATCTGTGTTAATATATCTGGCCCGGGGTAATATTTCTCGGAAATGAAAATTGAAGATAGACACAAAATGCCGGAGAAACTCAGCGGGTCAGGCAGCATCTCCCGAGAAAAGGAGTAGGGTCGGAACCTTTCTTATGACTGAATGAAAATTGAATGCTGTTTCTTTTCTCATAGATGCTGTCGGGCGTCTAGAGTTTTTCCAGCTTTTCCTGTTTTTATTTGTGGTGTTGTTATGAAAGGATGATGATTTTTGTTTTAAAACGTTCCACGTTCTGAATACACAGATATGGCGGAGCCGTGCGGTTTTCCATCTAAATAAATCGGACGAAAAACACACAGTTGAAATATATCGAAAAGACAATCTGCGGACTGAGTATGATGGCCAGAAGATACCTGAAGATTAAGGAATTTGTGTGGGCAGGAACTGCAAAGGCTGGTTTAAATCAAAGATAGACACAACATGTTGGAGTAACTCAGCGGGACAGACAGCATCTCTGGGGCGTCTGACGTTTCGGGTCTGAAGAAAGGTCTCGACCCGAAACGTCACTCATTCGTTCACTCCAGATATGCTGCCTTTCCAGCAGATTAAAAAAAATGTTTTGCAGTGGCATTTTCTTAATAACTCAGAACAGAACAGGGCGGCAAGGTGTCGTAGCGGCGGCGCTACTGCCTTCCAGGGCCAGAGACCCCGGTTACAGGAACAGAGACCACGGTTCGATCCTGACATCGGGTGCTGTCTGCACAGACTTTATATGTTCTCCCCGTGATCTGCGTGGGATCAGGTAGAACAGAAGACGAACAGGTTTGTATGTTAATTGGCTTCGTATAAATGTATAATTTGTCCCTAGCGTGTTTCGGTTGGTGTTAGTGTCGCTGGTCGGTGTAGGCTCAGTGGACCGAAACTAAACTAAACTAAAACATATCTCTAATGCGTATCAATGAAAGATTTATACCTCAGAATTGCTGACGTTAAACACTATTACGAGATAAGGGATTTAGCGACGATAATATATTATGTTCCAAGAACAGTCCTGAGTGAGACTGATAAATGTTGTCCTTTCCTTTGCAGCTAACTTGGTGTCGATCGTCATATTCTCCCGTGGAAATTGTGGTCTCTCAAAATGCATCACACGTTACCTGGTTGGCATGGCAGTGGGCGATCTGATGGTCATGATATTTGAGGTCATTTTATATGAGATTAAGGAGGGTTATTTTCCATACTCATTTTTGAATTACACTCCAATTTGCAGTCTGAATGTGACACTGTTTTTCGTTTCCATTGATTGGTCTGTCTGGCTAACGGTGGCCTTTACATTTGACCGATTTGTCGCCATTTGTCACCAAACTGTGAGAACGAAATATTGCACCGAGAAGACGGCGACGGTGGTGATATCAGTTGTGTGTGTATTAAGCGTTTTGGAAAATGTTCCATACTATTTTACGTGGGAACCTGGAGAACTAATTGACAATGTTCCCTGGTTCTGTAGAGTGAAGGAAGCCTGTTTTACTCTCCCCATATGGGCCGCTTTTCTATGGTTGGAGACCATTCTCACCCCATTTGCACCGTTTGCCTTAATCCTGCTCTTCAATTCTCTAACTGTCAGGCATATTTTGCTGGCTAATCGAATGAGAGTTGGTCTCCGAGGAAATAAAAACGTCGACAGTCAAGCAGATCCAGAGATGGAAAATCGAAGGAAATCAATTATTTTGCTGCTCGCCATATCTGCCAATTTTCTTCTGCTATGGGCGTTGATTTTAATATTTTATATTTTTGTACAATTAACAGATGCTCATTTTTTGGCAACGACTTACAACAAACCTATCACCATTATGGAACTGTCGGCATATATGCTGAGGTGTTTGAGTTCTTGCACAAATACCTTTATTTATGCCGTGTCCCAGAAGAAGTTCAGGGC
This sequence comes from Leucoraja erinaceus, assembly GCF_028641065.1. Lineage (NCBI taxonomy): Eukaryota > Metazoa > Chordata > Chondrichthyes > Rajiformes > Rajidae > Leucoraja > Leucoraja erinaceus. The sequence goes on from NW_026576269.1 coordinate 61,742, forward strand.
GGAATTGAAAAATATGGTCGTACGTCCTATGAATTGTATTAGAAATGCAGTTAAATGCTAACGTACTTTATAAAACATGCTAGGTACAGTACAAGAAGATGCCCTTTAGCCCATAATATTTGTGTCGAACATGCTGCCAATATCATCACAGCAACATGAACATAACGTATGTCCTTCCATTCCTTGCATATCCATATGCCTACTAATTGTCTTTTAAATGTCACCATTGTATCTGCTCGAACAACGAACTCTGACAGCGCGTTCCAGGCACTCGCCACCCTCTGTGTAAAGACACTTTCCCTGCGTATCTCCTTTAAACTTTGCCCCTCTCACTTTAACCTCTATAATATTTGATATTTTTTCCATCCTGGGAAACAAATCTGTCCGATCACCATTTTATATATTAATAAACTAAGCAGCCTCTTATGTTCAAGATGCAATAATCCAAGTCTGTCTGAAACTAGTTACCCTGGAACCATGCATCATTCTGGTGGACATTCTCCACACCAAAACCCAAGGCGACCACATCTTTCCTGTAATGGGAATAATAGAACTGCACACACTACTCGAAATGTGGACTAACCAAGTCCAATAAATTTGCACCATGACTTCATGACTTATACTCACTGCCCCGAAATATTAATTTTGAAAATTATCTCCGAGGTTGCTCAACTGATTGAGAACCTGTGGAGTGATTGCAGTAGGGAAAAGATGTGGGGGCGGGAAAGACTGGCGAGCGATAATTCCAGCATCTGATGTTCATTTTGACATTCCTGCTCAGAGGTTGCTCTCATTGGTTTTCTACTCATATGTTTTAATGTTCCCTAACCTGTAAATTTCACCAAATTTACGAACGCTGTTTTTTAATGAAATATTCTTAAAGTAAACATGAACTTGTGGTGTTTCCGGACATGTTGATGTAAAATCATTGCTGACACCGTTTCGCGTTGATACGCTCTTTGGCCGGTGGTTGGCTCTTGCTTTGTTTTGTCCATTCCTGCACTGTTATTTCGTCAGAAAATATCACATTAGTTAAATTACAAACCAATAAAACAATGATAGGTACAAAATGCTGCAGTACATCAGCGGGTCACGCAACATCTCTCGAGAAAATGGAAAGGTGGCGTTTCGGGTAGGGACCATTCATCAGACTCTGTGACTGACAATACAACCTTTTTTGGTTAGGGACCATTCATCAGACTCTGTGACAAGACAATTCAACTTTTTTTATTTTTTTAGTATGTCTTAAAGTCTGTTTTTAGTGTTTCTTAGTGTGTTTTGTGTGGGGGGTGGTGTGGGGGGGGGGGGGGGGGGGGGTTGAGGTGGAAACCGTTTCGGCCGCCTCCTCCATGGAGAGGCGACTTTTTCCAGGTCGCCTCCCCCGTGGCCTAACAATCAGGATCGGCGCGGCCTTTCCACGGAGACCGGGACTTCACCGGCGGGCGCAGCGTGGACTCTCGCCGTGGAGCGGGTGGGCCCTCGCTGGGGCTCGCCGGAGTGGAGCGTTCCGCTTTGCTGGCCCGGAGCAGCCGGCAGCCTGAAGCCGCGGTCTGCACAGCTCCAGCTGGCGCGGCGTCTACAGCCCGGGATCTCACGTTGGGGACCCGGTAGTAAGAAGAAGCTTTCACCGCCGGCCCGCAGATAACGTCTACCGTGGGCGCGGATGGACTCACCATCACCTCTGGAGGGGAGCTTCGACCGCCGGCCCTGCGGTCTGCGGTGCTTCTGGCTGCGGCGCGGCGGGAACTTTAAATCTTTGACCGCCGGCCTGCGGTCTACATCATCCTGAAGCCGCGGTCTCCGGTGGGGAAGTGCCGATCCTGGACTTACCTTGACTTTACTTTGTTCTTTACCACCTGTACGCCCGCAGCAGCGGCTGCGGAGGGTTGAGGTCCCGACCACGGGGGAAAATGGAGGAGGACTGGCCAATTTCTGTGCCTTCCACCACAGTGATGAATGCTGTGGTGGATGTTTGTGTAAATTTTTTATTGTGGTTGTGTGTTCTTTATTATTGTACCGCTGCTGACAAATTCATTTCACTTGCACTTTATGTGCAATGTGACGAATAAAACTGATTGATTGATTGATTGATACAACCATCAAAAAGTTAGTTTACACATTTCAAGCAACACACGAGCTGCTGCAGGAACGCAGCGGGTCAGGGAACGTCTGTCCCGGGAAATATACGGGAACAGATCGGATCGGAATCTTTTCTTGCTCCATTTCGAAATAATGTTGTAACATAATTCAATGTATTACACAATTCTGTTAAAAACAACGTTTTTACATTGTGTCGGAAGGAACTGCAGATGCTGGTTTAAACCGAAGATAGACACAGTATGCTGGTGTAATTCAGTGGGGCTGAAGAAGGGTCTTGACCCGAAACGTCACCCATCCCTTCTGTCCGGAGATGCTGCCTGTCCCGTTGAGTTACTCCTGCTTTTTGTGTCTATCGATATTTTCACTTTCCTCTCATTAATTATAGACGAGTTCATTCGGAATTATATTCTTTAATTTGCGAATTTCACACCCACAAAATTATTCAAACTGGTTCTCTGCCGCTAATATCAACTAACAGCAGGAATGTGAGGGGGCAGTTTCTTCTGCGTCCCTGTTAAGCGACGGAACATTTCAATTGGATGCAAGGTCTAAGACCAGATTCAGGATCGACTTCTTCCCCGCTGTTATCAGCCTACTGAATGGTCTTTCCAGGAGCCTATCTACCAACTAATCTCGTTATGGACCTTGTTCTTCCCCGCTGTTATCAGCCTACTGAATGGTCTTTCCAGGAGCCTATCTACCAACTAATCTCGTTATGGACCTTGTTCTTCCCGCTGTTATCAGCCTACTGAATGGTCTTTCCAGGAGCCTATCTACCAACCAATCTCGTTATGGACCTTGTTCTTCCCCGCTGTTATCAGTCTACTGAATGGTCTTTCCAGGAGCCTATCTACCAACTAATCTCGTTATGGACCTTGTTCTTCCCCGCTGTTATCAGTCTACTGAATGGTCTTTTCAGGAGCCTATCGACCAACTAATCTCGTTATGGACCTTGTTCTTCCCCGCTGTTATCAGTCTACTGAATGGTCTTTCCAGGAGCCTATCTACCAACCAATCTCGTTATGGACCTTGTTCTTCCCCGCTGTTATCAGCCTACTGAATGGTCTTTCCAGGAGCCTATCTACCAACCAATCTTGTTATGGACCTTGTTCTTCCCCGCTGTTATCAGCCTACTGAATGGTCTTTCCAGGAGCCTATCGACCAACCAATCTCGTTATGGACCTTGGACTTTCTTTCCGTAACTCTGACGCTATAGCTGTTGTTACACTAAATTCTGGATTGTGGATTTTTTTTTATCGTTGCGTTACCCGTCGGACTTACATGGGTTGGTTGGGCTCATGTTAGTCTGATTTGACCGCAGAGCACACAATCCAAGTTTATCATTGTATCTGGTTGCAGGCGATAATAATAAACCAATATCAACACATTGTTTCCGATATTTATATGAAAGGAATATTTCTCTCCCTATTAACGTCATCTGCACCTTTCGTGCATTTAAATACTTCTATTCCCAAAGGCAATTCGGACTGTAACCGCCTTTCTCACCAGGGACTAACTATACAGAACGTGTTTCCTTCTATTATTTATTATGTAAAAGAATATGTGTTATGATTGTGTTTATAATTTGTTTGGTTGTTTTGTTGTTTGTCTTTTGCACAAAAGTCCGCGAGCATTGCCACTTTCATTTCACTGCACATCTCGTATGTGTATGTGACAAATAAACTTGACTTGACTTGACTTGACTTGACTTGACTTGACTTGACTTGACATCCTCCTCAGCCATGGTAAAAAATACATCCAAAATTACCACAGGTAGAGGGCGCAGTGGTCGAGTTGCTGCCTTATAGCTTCTTGCTGCGCCGGAGACTCGGGTTTGATCCAAATTACGGGTGCTTGTCTGTACGGAGTTGTACGTTCTCCCCGTGACCGCGTGGTTTTTTCCCGAGGTCTTCGGTTTCCACCAACGCTCCAAAGAAGTACAGGCGTGTAGATTAATTGAGTTGGTATAAGTGTAAATTGTCCCTAGTGTGCGTAGGATATTGTTAGTGTGCGGAGATCGCTGGTCGGCGCGGGCGCGTTGGCCGAAGAGGCTGTTTCCGCGCTGTATCTCTAAAACTGACACTAAAACTTAATTATAACAAGGAGCAAACAAAACAACAACATTATATGTTGTGGCGAATAGCAGTTGGAAGATTTACATAACGATTAGGAAAAGGGACGACATTTCACCAGTACATTACCACGGCATTTTCAAATACGATATCGAACGTTTTCTAACGGCACGCAGATAGCTTGGATGATGATAAGGAATATTGTTTCTGAAACCCAAATAATACCAGTTTTAAACACAAATAAGGATGAACTAGTGGGAGGTGACTTCAGGAATAGAAAGGCTATTAAAAGTGTAGTTGCCATGCAGTGTGGGGCGGTGTCGTTTGAGTGGCGCAAACCAAAGGTCAGCGAAATGTCAAGGTGCCAAAGGTGTACAGTCATACAGCACGAAAAGAGGATATTCGGCCTAAATCGTCCACGCCGATCCAAACTAATCGCATTAACCCACATTTAGCCTGCAATTCTCTAAATCTTATTCATGTGCCTGTACAAATGTCTCTTAAATATACTTATATTGCCTGTACAAGAAGTTGTCCCTCCTTTTCCTATTAAACCTTTCTCCTTAAAGCCTCTAGTTCTTCATTCCCCTACTCAGGGACAAATATTCTGTCCATTCATCGTATCTATTACCTTCCTAAAGCTCAGGCCCTCGAGTTATTTTGATCCCAGAAAAAAGATTACATGTTGAAGAACAGCTGGCGGCACGGTGACAAAATTGCCCGCCCGTGGCATGCAATTCCTAACTATATCAATATGGGCAGTACCAAATTGAGAACTCGCCCAGGGCGTCAACGCTCAACCACTGTCAATTATTACAATTACCAGACTTCAGGGGCCGTATTAAGACTTGAGAAGCATTGGTTTCATCGGTACCCGGACGGGACGTTGAAGGACAAGACGCCGAAGCAAAGAAGTGGAAGACAACATTACCGAACGGACACGACGCATACAAGCCAAATAACCGATTGGACGCGACGCTTAAACGCCAAATACCCGAGAGGGCACGACGCCGAAAAAGTCAAATAACCGAACGTATGCGACACCTGAAAGCCAAGTACCCGAAAAGGCACCACACCAAAAGGATACGAACCCGAATGGACTCCATGCCGAAAGGACATTGCGCAGAACGGACATGACGTCGAAAAGCCGCCGCACGGACTTGACGTGACTGGGGACGGGATTTGTCTGAGACCATATAACCATATAAGCATATAACAATTACAGCACGGAAACAGGCCATCTCGACCCTTCTAGTCCGTGCCGAACACATAATCTCCCCCAGTCCCATATACCTGCGCTCAGACCATAACCCTCCATTCCCTTCCCATCCATATAACTATCCAATTTAATTTTAAATGATAAAAACGAACATGCCTCCACCACCTTCACTGGAAGCTCATTCCACACAGCTGCCACTCTCTGAGTAAAGAAGTTCCCCCTCATGTTACCCCTAAACTTCAGTCCCTTAATTCTCAAGTCATGTCCCCTTGTTTGAAACTTCCCTACTCTCAGTGGGAAAAGCTTTTCCACGTCAACTGTGTCTATCCCTCTCATCATTTTAAAAACCTCTATCAAGTCCCCCCATA
>NW_026576269.1:72500-80000 GCF_028641065.1 Leucoraja erinaceus
TTTACACCCGATGATGCTTGCTGTGCTACATTATGCAAGCAAGAACTATGTGGGAATACGGCTCTTAGAAACATCTTATCCCTGAAGACTAGGATAAATCCACGCTCGAGCTACGCTGGAACAGCTGCATTTTATACCAATTGCGCAATGGTCGTGTCTCAGGACGATTCTTTGGGTATAAATACGGTAATTTTAAGTAAGCGAATCCTAGTCCTGTTGGTGACCAAGTAACGCTACTTCTCTATGAAAATGGGACAACCGGTAATTATACAGATAGAAAATATATTCTACCCTACTCTTGCAATTGTTGGTGTTCCTGGTAAGCAACTAATATTAGTCTTCATGTATTTTTAACCTTCTATTCCATTTTGTTTGCGAAAAGGATATCGATGTACAGTGTTGAATAAATTGATCACGGACGCGGTATCCACGTTGATTGTTTCGGCAGCTATCATGAGGAAAAACATATTCCTATCATTTGTCTGGGCAAAGTAACTCTATGGTACCTTATCATCAAGCTTTAACTGTGTACGGAGTTTGTACGTTCACAGCTTGACCACTTGGGTTTTCTCCGGGTGCTCCGGTTTACTCCCACAATACAAATACGTGTAGGTTTGTAGGTCAATCGGCTTGGTATAAATGTCAATTGCCCCATGTGTGTGTGGGGTAGTGTTTGTGTGCGGGGATTGTAGGACTCGGTGGGCCGAAGGGCTGATTCTGTGCTGCATCTCTAAACTAAACATAACACCAGCTGTAAAGTACAATTTTCAGAAGTGCTTCAACAAGAGGAATGCCGGGTTTTCTGAGAAAAACAGCATTAAATAAAATAATAATGTAAAACACTGATTGGAGGTACGAATCTGGCCAATAATGCAGACACGAACTTCTTGCGCATGGGTAAAAAATGGGATATCAAACTGAATATGAATCCCAAACCGAAACGTCGCTAGTCAGTTTACTTTCACTAACGCGGCCTGGCCCGCTGATTTACCCCAGCAGTTTTATTTTACTCAATTTTCCAACATCAGCAGTGCCTATTGTTTTGCCCGACATTTGCGTCTCGGGCTGATCTGAATCCAAGTCTCATCTCACTCTGGTTACCTGCTGTTAATGTATTTATCTACTATGCCTGTAAGCCGCGGGGAAGTCAGGATGGTATATTATCCTCCCCGCAAAGACATTATGTGTCTTTAAATTACATTAAAAAAATCATGGCGACCATTACCAACACCAGGCTTTTTATAAGTTTCGAAGATAGACACAACAAGCTGGAGTAACTTAGCTGGACAGGCAGCATCTCTGGGTAGAAGGAATGGGTGACGTTTCAGGTCGAGATCCTTCTTCTGACTTATCTCCCAGTTGCCCAACACTTCCATCCTTCCGACTTATGCCCGTTTGTTTACGACACGATTACCCTTGGAAAACAATGGAAGGAGTGGTGGATGCATGCGAAAGGGAAAACGTGCGTGTACTATTTGTTGGAATATACAACGTTTGTAACAGCAGAATATGTAAAAATGGGCATATAGATTGAGGTATCTGAAGGTCAGCACAGCGGCGCAGCTGGTAGAGCCACTGCCTCACATTGTCAGAGACCACGGTTCAATCCTGAATTAGGATGCTGTTTGTGTGGAGTTTGCATCTTCTCCCAGTGACCGCGCGGTTTCCTGCAGGTGCTCGGGTTTTCTCCCACATGCCAAAGACGTGCCGGTTCAGAGGTCCATTGTCTTCTGTAAATTGCTCCTAGCATGTAGGGAATGAATGCGAAAGTGGCATAACATAGAAATAGAATGGGATACATAGAAGTGGGATAACATGAAGGGAACACGTGTAGATGCGTAGAGTCTTTTACCCAGAGGGAGGGAACCAAGAATCAGGGGACGTATGTTTAATATGAGAGAAGAATGATTAATAAGAACACGAGCGGCCACTTTTTTCCCCATACAGCGCAGGGTACACACAAGGAACGAGCTGCTAGAGGGGTTAATGAGGAAAGTGCCAGTTTTGTAATCAAACCATTACAAAGTAGTAGGTGAACCACAACGTTTTTATTAAAACGCATGCATAGAGAATAATACATACTGCTGCACTCGTATTATCTTGCAGACTGCCGATCTCCGGAGCGAACATTCCTTATTCAAATACCGGACTGGAATACATGGTGGGATGTGTGTCACGCATAATATTTGTGGTGAAGGTTATATTGACAGAGATTAATATGGTTGGTCTGCAGTACCATAACGACATTTAAAATACACCTGAATAGGCGCATGGATAGGATTGGTTATGAGATTAAGGGCCGAACGTAGGCAAGTGGGACATGTGGATTGGGCATCCTGCTCGGCATTGGCAAGTTGGGCCGAAGAGCCTTATTCCATGCTGTACTTAATAAAACATTATTCTTCGTATTTGCACCATCACAGTGTAAGCAGGAAAGTTGATACCTGGGCAAAATACATCTCAGGGCACGGGTAAACTCGGGGAGGTGTTACCGAGATAGCGATGACACACTCGTACACCTTAGACCTAGACAGGCTTTATTCTCATGTCTTTTCTTTTGTTTCTTCAGTAAGGTATCACGTGAGCAAAATTAAGCTGCGTTTATCTGAAACCTTTGGATACGAAGGGAATCACACACCATTTTTTTGCAGGAAGGTGAAACTAAGTTAAATGATCCTTCACAGCCTTCAGTGAGCCTCACCTTCGTATTGTCCCATCAGCAATACACAAGACAATGCAACGCCAAAATATAGGCAAGGGTGAACAAGCGGGACACATTCAACGAATGTCTTTCATTCTCTACAGACATTCAACATCGCCATCTCCTTCACCTTCCGTGGGAACCAGATGCCTTCAGGTCCCCTTCACGGGTTGCCATAAAGAACACTTCAACAAGGCTAAATATAGACACAAAATACTGGAGTACCTCAGCGGAACAGGCAGAATCTCTGGAGAGTAGGAATGGGAGACTTTTCGGGTCGTGACCCTTCTTCTTCAACTGGGCTAACTAGTTTTCAATGGGTGTGCGACCTCCGTAGCCGACTTAATTTACGAAATATCTTTGTTGCTCGGGTAAAGAATCACCACGCGTGCATGGAATATTTTTGCAGTGGTGTATCGCTGGTGATGGATTTTCCATGCTAGCTTTGACGGATTAATTGATGGCGCTTCGGTGTACTTGTGATGGGCTGTTGCCAGTATGATTTAATTTCGTATATATTAGGATAAACTCTCACTTCGGGGGCAGAAAAGGCAAGTCTTTACCAGTACCACGCTGACAAAATAAATCGTTTTTAACTATTGGGAATAGAAATGCAACACCAGTTAAGATGGAATTCAGTTCATAATATTACTGGATATTAACAGGATTGTGATGGAGAGGAGGCCCAGTGACACTGGAAAGATAAACCAGACGGAGATATTTCAACGTTTCAGCTTAGTTTATTGTCACATGTACCGATGAACAGAGCAACGATCCTATAGCGAGATTGGTACAGAGTACAGCTTTAGTTGCGTGCTGACCAGTCAGCAGAAAGGCAAGACATGATTTCAATCAATGCATTTACAGTGTATGTACATGGTAAGGGAATTACGTTTAGTGCAAGGTAAAGCCAGCGATCAAGGATATTCCAAGGGTCACCAAAGAGGTAGGTAGCAGTTGGGCACTGCTCTCTGGTTGTGGTAGGATGATTCAGTTGCCTGATAACAGCTGTGAAGAAACTGTCTCTAAATCTGGAGGTGTGCATTTTCACACATCTATACCTTTTGCCTGATGGGAGGGGGGAGAAGAGGGAGTGGCCGGGGTGCGACTCGTCCTTGATTATACTGCTAGCCTTGTGGAGGCAGCGTGAGGTATAAATTGAGTCAATTAAAGGGGGGTTGGTTTGTGTGATGGTCTGGGCTATGTCCACAATTTGCTGCAATTTCTTACCGTCTTGGATGGAACTGTTTCCAAACCAAGCTGTGATGCATCCTGATCAAATGCTTTCTATGGCGCATCTGTAGAAGTTGATGACAGTTAGTGGACATTAACTTACTTTAATTTTTTTTTTTGTAGCAAATTTACTGGCAATTGTCATATTCCCCCGTGGAAATTGCGGACTTTCGAAATGCATCACTCGTTACCTGGTGGGCATGGCTGTGGGCGATTTAATGGTCCTGATAACTGAAGTGATCCTCTATGAGATTGTCAACGGCTACTTCCCATTTTCGATATTCAATCACACCACATTCTGCAGATGGAACCTCGTGGTCCACTTTATTTCCATCGACTGCTCGGTTTGGCTAACTGTGGCCTTCACCTTTGATCGGTTCACTGCTATATGTCATCAGTCCTTGCGGACCAAGTATTGTACTGAAAAGACGGCAGCTATGGTGATAGTGGTGATGTGTTCCTTAAGCATTTTGCAGAATGCTCCATTCTACTTTATATACGAACCGCGAGAACTAATTGACAATATAGAGTGGTCGTGCTATGTAAAGTCATCTTTTTATACATTACCCATCTGGGTTGTATTCTTGTGGATGGAAACCGTGTTCACAACTTTTTTCCCATTTGTGTTAATTTTGCTGCTCAACTCATTAACTATCAGGCATATTATCCTGGCAAATAGAGTGAGGAGCGGACTCCGGGCAAACAAACAAGCTGAGAAGCACACTGATGCCGAGATAGAGAACCGAAGGAAATCAATAATTTTGCTTCTCGCTATTTCTGGCAGCTTTATTTTGCTGTGGATGGTTATTTTTATATATTACATATATGTGCAATTTACTGACACACAGTTTTTGGAAGCAAGTTATAACGACCCACTCACCATAATGGAACAAACTGGATATATGTTGCGGTGTTTGAGTTGTTGCACAAACACCATTATTTATGCAGTGTCCCAGAAGAAATTTAGAGAGGAAGTTAAGAATATGGTTAAAGCTCCTTTCATTCTCATCACTAATGCAATCAAATAGGTTCGACACAAAACCTGGAGTTGCTCAGTGGGACAGGCAATATATCTGTGGAGAAGAATGGGTAACGTTTTGGGTCGAGACCCTTCTTTGACTGGCTACATAAAATGTATTACTTTATCGAAAATTGACATGACTAACATTCTGCTGGAGTAACTCAGCGGGACCAGCATCCCTGGATAAAAGGAATGTGTCTAGACCTGAAAGGTCACCCATTCCTTCTGTCCAGAGTTGCTGCCTGTCCCGCTGAGTTACTCCAGCATTTTGTGTCTAGCTTCGGTGTCAACCAGCATCTGCAGTTCCTTCCTGCACATGAATAACTTCTTTTTTGTCCACATGGAAGTTTTCCCAGTAGCTTTGTACATGGCACTCCTAGGAGTGAATACGGCTGACATATGTTATCATATCTACAAATGGTTTGACCCACCAAAGAACAACTCTGTGCTAATGAAAGATAGAATATAGAACAGTACGGTATAGGAACATTTCCTTCGGCCTATGACTTCACTGCTGAACACGACATCAAGTTAAACTAATCTACCTGCGCATAACCCATGTTTCTTCCATTCACTGTATATCTATGCCCTATTCAAATGTCCCTCAAACACCAACATAATATGTGGTTACATCACTACCACAACCAGCACGTTCCAGGCACTCATGAATCGCAGTGGAAAAATAACACATCTAATTTTCATTGATGCCCCCCTCACCTTAAAACCCAGACCTCTATTTTTTGACATATCCATGTTAAAGTTGAAACGATTAAGAAATATACAATTAATGATGGAAATCAATTATGCTGGGATGTGGGAAGGAAGATTGGGTTTGTTTCCTGACCTACATATGTTGTGAGTCTGTTGTTATCTAAAATGGTTTTGAAAAAGTTTGAAATTTGACCTTTATTATATGAGGCGTTACGTTGAGCGATTACGTGACGAAGAACCCCGCGAGTCCGCATTAATCTTCAAAGCAGCGGCGGGAAATCACAGATAACAGTAATTGAAGTAACATAGTAAGATTAGAAACCTAGAAACTGCCGGATGACCTTTGTGATATGAGGGCTGGGAGCGGTGGGCACGCAATCGCTCATCGTAACTCCTCATAAAATAAAGATCAAACTTCAAACTGGTAAATTATTGTTTAATCTTACTATTTTACTTCGGAGCGATTCCTTGAAGACTTCAATGCTCTGCGATTTCAAGCCGTGGATACGAATCCATGCGACACACTGCCTTGGTTGACACAGGGTCGGTAATAACAAATAAAGCATTCCAAGACTTTAAGCATAATACAGACTTAACCAGGTTGATGCTTTATTCAACAAAAGGAAAAAATAATAGCGACTCCTCAATCGCAGGGGATGCCACAAACAGAATTTAGCATCGAGCGCCCAAATACCCCCCAAATGAATTGACGTTTGAGAGGTTCTATCACAACCCTCTTGAGGCAAGAGGGTTGTGATAGAACCTCTCAAACATTAATTCACTGGACAATCCTGCTACCGCGAGGATTTGGTCGAGAGGGACGTCTTGTGCCCTCGCTGCTGACGTTGAAGCCGCCCTGGTCGAGTGTGATTTAAACACATCAGTGTCCACTCCAGCACAAACCAGAACCTGTTTTAACCACGTAAAGATGGTCTGTACTGACGCCTTGTTATGAGGCTTTTTCTGACTGACGAATACTGCCAATTCGGAACCTCTGAGGCTCTTGGTGACCTTCATGTACGTGAGTACGTGACTACACAGAGGCGACGGTTTATAGGGTATGCCATAAAATTAAGTTTAAGCCCTGACGTCCCTGTCCATCTGCATAAGTAAATCATAAACATAAAAAGTTATGTTATTTACAGACAACTGCATCCTGTCCAGTCGAAGCTTCTGCAACGTATGGACGCGTTGCGCTGAAATCAGCGCCATGAGAATGACCACCTTGAGAGTCAGTCTGGCCAATGACAGAGATGTTGCTGAAGCCCATTGGCGAAGCAGCTCGAAAACCACGCTCACATCACAAATTTCCGTGAATCTGGGCCTCGGGGGATTGCAGTTAAAAATACCCTCCATTAATCGCGATACTAGAGGGTGAGACCCAACAGAGTGTTGTCCCACTTCTTGGCACAGGTGGGCTGACAAGGCACTCCTGGCATTATTGATGGCACTGTAGTTTAGTCGCTCATCAAAATATAATGTGGAAAGAAATTCCAACACATCAGGTACGCTTGCCGTGTGATATGAAGTGTTCGACTGCACGCAGAACATCTTCCATTTCTTGATATGAGAAATATATTGTTTTTCAGTACTATTCCTCCTGGCTGCAGTAATCACATCCACCGTACTCCCTGATAGTCCGAGCACCAGGAAAGGTCTCCTCAGAATCTGCAAACAAACAGATTAATACGGTCATCTAGTGGATGATTTTCCCCAGTTAAAGGATGAACCAGCAGGCTACTGCTCTTGGGGATAGCCATAAAAGGCTGTATTTTTAATCATAGAATTAGTAGGAAACATGGTTGTGTAGGCCAGTCGGGAACTACCAAAATGC
>NW_026576269.1:85000-131038 GCF_028641065.1 Leucoraja erinaceus
AACCTGGCCCTGCTTTATTTTTCTATTGATTGTTCTGTTTGGCTGACTGTCACTTTCACGTTTGATCGACATATTGCGATATGTTATCAGAAGCTGCGAACAAGATACTGCACTCCAAAGATTGCATCAGTAGTTGTCATAACAGTTTGTTGTTTGAGCATTTTACAAAATATTCCAGTCTACTTTATATATGAACCGCGTGAAATAATTGACAATGTACCGTGGTCCTGTTTTGTAAAAGCAAGCTTCTACACCTCGCCGTTTTGGGCCGCATACTTATGGTTCGAAACCGTCTTAACACCATTCGCACCATTTGCGTTGATTCTCCTGCTCAATTCATTGACCATCAAGCATATCATCATGGCTAATAGAGTGAGGAGCAAACTCAGAGGAAAGAGCAGTGAGAAGAATCAGAATGACCAAGAGATGGAAAATCGAAGGAAATCAATCATTCTACTGATCGCAATATCTGGAAATTTTCTTCTGCTGTGGGTGGTAATCTTTGCCTGCTTCATATGTGTACAGTTTACAGACACCCAGTTTCTGGCAACGAATTACAATGACTCTTTCACCGTTGCCGAAAAATTTGGATATATGTTAAGATGTTTAAGTACTTGCACAAACACCTTCATTTACGCGGTGTCACAGAGAAAGTTCAGAGACGAGATAAATAATTTGATCAAACGTCCTGTTGCATTCCTGGGTCATCTATTGAAATAAAATATCTGTTCTATAATACTACACAAATTATATCTGTAACTATTGATGTTAAGTTATTCATTTCAGAAGTAGAAACAGAAATCTGCAGATATTTTTTCGTGGAGTTCACTGTTGAATTCTAAAAGCCTCTTGGTATTTCTTACATTTCATCATATTGGATGCAACACAATATTTCGGACTTGAAATGAATTAAATATGAGACCAGTATATATGTTGCTTCACAGCGCGTTAAACGCAACGACACTTCAACATTCTTCGAAAATATAGTAGGAATTCTCGTGAAAGCACCGTTTATCGCCCACTTTGTTCGATCAATTGTACTTAAGTTTGGTTTACTGCCCAGCTGTGTTGTATTAACTGAGCTGATTGGATAGCATGCAAAACAAAGCTTTTCTCATCACCACGGTACACGCGACAATAGTAACTCAACGTAACCCTAAGTGTAGCAAATAGACGTTTGGATATTATGCTCAAAACATTGACGCGGTCACGTTTTGAGTATTATTTTCAGTTGTCATCACCAGGGTCTTGCTGAAGGATGTTGCTCAAATGGAGGGTGTGCCGTTGGGAAGATGCTGCCAGAACCCGGGGGGCTGAGCTAGATGGAACGTTGAGCAGGTTGCAACTATATTCCCTGGAGCGCGGGAGGATACGGGGTGACATTATAGAGGTAGATAGAATCATGATGCGAACTGATAAGGTGAGGGCACTTAGCCTTTTACCCAAAATAGGGGAATCAAGAACCAGTGGTTCAAGGTGAGGGGAAAAATAATTGGAACACGAAAAGCAATGTATTCTAATGAAGGGTGGTGGGTATATGGAACTGGCGGTCAAAGTAGGTAGTTGAGAGAGGACCTAAATAACATTTGAAAGAAAACTGCAAGATGGCGCCGGAGCGTGGCGACATTTCGCGTTCTGTCCCAGAATTGCAATCGTTGCACGTTTTTACATGTGGATTATTATGTGTATAATTTGTTTGATTCTCACACAACACAAAGCGTTTCATTGAACCTGGTACACGGACAACAATAAACTAAAATAAAGCAGCTTTGCATTGAATTGATTGTTAGGTTTATTTCACCCTGGTTTCACCGAAGGCGAAGGACTTTGTGATACTATCCCGGAGAAAGCATTCGTGTTTATAAGCTAGTTTATTTTATTTCGGGCATATATTATCCAAGTTATATTTTCCCCGCCAGCAGCATGGAAACGCTCGCGAAGTCGATGCAGGTGAGAAAAACATGTTATATTTGTATTTCGCTTAAATATGTCCGCATTCAAACCGTCTAACTTTGCATAATGAGGTAGAACATTTATGGTAACTCAATCCATATTTAATATTTCCCTCGTGTTATTTCTTTATACTTTCCACAAAATAACACCACGGTGATTAGTGCACTTGAGAGGAGAACGTTGAAGTGAAAAGCGATCATATGCCCACTCCTGCCCCACTGAAATCAATTCCACGCACCTCGACTCCATTCTATTTCTTGTTTAAGAAGGAACTGCAGATGCTGGAAAATAGTCTACATTCCATTCTATTCCTTCTGGTCCAAACTCTCCCGACCTATGTCCAACATAACTCACGTTCTTTGTGTAAAGACTGTTTGTAATGAATTCCGCTTTCCGAGCCCCCCACCCCCTCATATTGACTTCGACGTTCAGTCACTCTAAACCTCCACCCCCACTAGGAATGCTTCAACGCCCTCCGTATATTCCTCGAGCACAGAACCTGCCAATGTTCCTCGACTAACATTCACGTCTGCCCAGCGGAGCTGGTCCTCACTCTGAACAACTTCTCCTTCAACTCCTCCAACTTCCTCCATATCATAGAAACATAGAAACATAGAAACATAGAAACTAGGTGCAGGAGTTGGCCATTCGGCCCTTCAAGCCTGCACCGCAACTCAATATGATCATGACTGATCATCCAACTCAGTATCCTGTACCTGCCTTCTCTCCATACACCCTGATACCTTTAGCGACAAGGGCCACATCTAACTCCCTCTTAAATATAGCCAATGCACTGGCCTCAACTACCTTCTGTGGCAGAGAATTCCACAGATTCACCACTCTCTGTGTGAAAAATGTTTTTTCTCATCTCGGTCCTAAAAGATTTCCCCCTTATCCTTAAACAGTGACTCCTTGTTCTGGACTTCCCCAACATCGGGAACAATCTTCCTGCATCTAGCCTGTCCAACCCCTTAAGAATTGCGTACGTCTGTTGATTCTCTATTTTGTACGTCTATTGATGATTCTCAATCATCTAAATTCTAGCGAGTACAAGCCGAGTCTATCGAGTCTTTCTTCATATGAAAGTCCTGACATCCCAGGAATCAGTCTGGTGAACATTCGCTGTACCTCTATGGCAAGAATGTATTTCCTCAGATTAGGAGACCAAAACTGTACGCAATACTCCATGTGTGGTCTCAAGACCCTGTACAACTGCAGTAGAACCTCCCTGCTCCTATACTCAAATCCTTTTGCTATGAATGCTAACATACCGTTCGCTTTCTTCACTGCCTGCTGCACCTGCATGCCTACTTTCAATGCCTGGTGTACCATGACACCCATGTCTGGTTGCATCTCCCTCCTTTTCCTAATAGGCCACCAGAGTCTACGTTCCTGTTTTTGCCACCAAAGTGGATAACCTCACATTTATCCACATTATACTGCATCTGACATGCATTTTCCTACTCACCCAACCTATCCAAGTCACCTTGCAGCCGCCTAGCATCCTCCTCACAGCTAACACTGCCCCCCAGCTTCGTGTCTTCCGAAAACTTGGAGATGTTGCATTCAATTCCCTCGTCCAAACCATTAATATCATAATAGCAGTAAATAGCTGGGGTCCCAGCACTGAATCTTGCGGTACCCCTGCATGCCATTGTGAAAAGGACCCGTTTACTCCTACTGTTTGCTTCCTGTCTGCCAGCCGGTTCTTTATCCACAACAATACTGATCCCCCAATATCGTGTGCTTTAAGTTTGTATATTAATCTCTTATGTGGGACCTTGTCCAAAGCCTTTGAAAGTCCAGATATAATACATCCACTGGTTCTCCCTTGTCCACTCTACTAGTTACATCCTCGAAAAATTCTATAAGATTCGTCAGACATGATTTACGTTACATAAATCCAAGCTGACCTTGTCTAATGATTTCACCAATGATATCAAATGCGTAGCTAAGGGCACTCACATGGACCACAGCTATGCCTGCCTCTTTGTAGCGTATATTGAACCGTATGCGGACGTGACGTCGAAGGGCGAGAAGTCGAAGCGAAGAAGACGAAAGCAAATAGCCGAATGGAAGCGAAACCGAACCGCCAAGTAACCGAAAGATTACGAAGTCAAAACGCCAACGAATTGAAAGCATACGAAGCCGAAAAGCCAACGAACCGAAAGGGCAGGTGCCGCAAAGCCAACTAACCGAAAGGCCTCGTCGCCTAAAAGCAAACTCACCGAATGGCCGCACTGCTAAAAGGCAGAGTGTCCATTGATGTGATGGAGGTGGGGGGGGGGGGGGGGGGGGGGGGGGGGGGGGGGAACAATCGTTGACATGTCTCGCCCCCCCCCCCCCCCCCCCCCCCCCCCCCCCCCCCCCCCCCCCGCCCCCCGGCGACGTCGTGTCCGTTATTTGACTTTTTGGCAGAGCGGCAATATAGGCAACGCAGTCTTTTGCGTTGGTGACGTTTCGGCAGAGCGTCCATTCGGTGAGTTCGCTTTTTTTGGTGACGCAGCCTTTCAGTTAGTTGGCTTTTAGGCGTCCCGTCTTGTCGATTCGTTGGCGTTTCGGCAAACATGACATTAGCTTTCATCACAGCCTGCTATACCTGCATGCTTAGTTTCAGTGACTGATGCACAATCACACCCATGTCTCGTTGCACCTACCCTTATCCTAATCTAACTCAATTCAGATAATAATCGGTCTTCCTGTTCTTGCCACTAAAGTAGATTACCTCACATTTATCCGCATTCTACTGCATCTACCATGCTTCTGCCCACAAAACCATCCTGTACAAGTCACCTTGCAGCCCCATAGCATCCTCCTCTCAGCTCACACTGCCACCCAGCTTTGTGTCACCCGCAAACTTAGAGACATTACATTTAATTCGCTCGTCTGAATCGTTAATATATATTGCAAACAACTGGGGTCCCAACACGGAGACTTGCGTCAACCCACAAGTCACTGCCTGCCATTCTGAAAAGGACCCATTAACTCCCACTCTTTGCTTCCTGTCTGCCAACCAGTTTTCTGTCCATGTCAATACCCTACCCCCAATCCCATGTGCTCAAATCTTGCACATTAATCACTTGCGTGGGACCTTGTCAAAGCTTTTGGAAAGTCCAAATACACCAGAACCACTGGCTCTCGCTTATCCATTCTGTTTGCTACATCCTAAAAAAAATCCAAATGTTTACTCAGGCCCTTGGGATTTATCTGCCTTCAGTCCCGATAGTTTACCAAACACCAATTTCTGACTAATGTGGATTGTCTTCAGTTCCTCTCTCCCACTAGCGCGTCGGTCCTCTAGTATTTCTGGGAGATTGTTTATGTCTTCCTTAGTGAAGACAGAACCAAAGTACTCGTTTAACTGTTCTGCCATTTCCTTGTTTCACAATATCAATTCACCTGTCTCTGACTGTAAGGCACTTACAATCTTCTTCACTAATCTTTTCCTTTTTACATACCTGAAGAACCTTTTAAAGTCCGTTTTCATATTCCCCGCAAGCTTTCTTTCACGCTCCTTTCCCCCCTCTTAATTAACCTCTTTGTCCTCTGTTGATTTCATGCTGTTCCTGCTTGGAAACAATCGCAATTCACGCGGACCGACTTGAGAATCGATCCCTCAACGAAACGATACTCAATGTCAGAAAACCCATTTCCTCAAAGAATTTTATTTCACGTCAAAATATTCCTTCTACGTGGTTGCCGATTTGTACAGACATTACATACGGTATCGGAGAAAAATCCCCAAAATGAATCCACCCATTTCAGTAGATGCAGTGTGTGATCCGTGTTTACATTGTGAGGATTCTGGGCCTGCATATCGGACGAATAATTGCAATTCATTTAACGTTGCATAAATTGTTTTGCGATCTACACCCATGTAACCTATTAATTAATATCAGAGGGCGTTTCATCATATTCTTCAATTCTTCTCTAAACCTGCTTTGTGAGGCAGCGTAAATGAATGTATTTGTGCACGTACTTAAAAATCTTAGTTGGTACCCAATTTCTTCCACAATGGTAAAAGGGCCATTGTCCCCGGCTTCCATCAATTCATTATCTGAAAAGAATGTTGAGACGAAGCAAGCAAAATTTACCAGCCATAACAGGATAGAACTGAACGATATTGCGAGCAGTAAAAAAATTGATTTCCTTCGGTTCTCAATTTCTTGGTCGGCTTGACCGTTCTCATTATTGTTTCCTCGGAGTTTGCTTCTGACTCTGTTCGCCACTATAATATGCTTTATGGTTAAGACATTGAACACGAGGATCAAGGCAAATGGGATCACTGGGGTTAAAATGATCTCAGACATGAAATATGCATTCCAAATGGGCGAGGTGTAAAAGTTTGGTCTTATACGACAGAACCAAGCGACGCCGTCAATTATTTCTCCAGCTTCAAATACGAAGAAGACGGGAATATTTTGCAAAAGGCACAAGAAGCAAACCACTGTTATAACCCTTGTTGCATTTTTCTCAGTGCAATATTTTGCGCGTAATGACTGGTAACAAATTGCAACTAATCGATCAAATGTGAAGGCCACAGTTAGCCAGACAGAGCCATCAATGGCAATATAAATCATGGCCATATTAAGACGGCAAATTGGAGTAATATTGAGAAACGCATGAGGGAAAAATGTCTCCTTCATCTCGAAAAGAAGCGCGCCAACTATCAAGTGCATGAGATCACCTGCGGCCATCCATACCAGGTATTTCGTGATGCATCTTGAGAGTCCGCACTTTCCAGAGGACATGATGCAAATTGCCAATAAATTAGCTAGAAAGCAAGAAATAAAATTGGTTTTAAAGTTGATCTTACGAAGGGATGAATAGCAGTTGAATCATATCTCTAAATATCTAAACCAACGTGCAGTATCTGTTTTGATTAGAGATACAGCGCGGAAACAGATCCTTCGTCCCATCGAGTCCTCGCCGACAAACGAGACCTGCACATCAACACTACCCAACACAAACCAGGGACAATTAGGTGTCGCACATGCATCCATCAACAAAATCAAATGAACGTAGAATTATTATAAAAGTACGTGTTTCCCACAGGTGCCTTAGAGATCAAGATACCATTCAAAGCTGCGTACTTCTTTCATACAAAAAAGCAGCGCAACGGGGCATTTGTTTTGCAAGGATACACTGCGGCCTATGATGTTCATTTCGACCTGAACGTTGGTGATTATGTTGCTCCAATGCGACTCTGTTGCTTCGCTGTATAAATAACATTTATTTTACGTTGATATATTTGTTCAAGATTGTGTTGTGGCGGGTTTACAGATGAATTTCACATTCGATGGCTACGAAATCAATAAAAAAACAACATAATAATCTACAGCCAAGTGACAGTCAGCTGTGAATCACACATTGTGTGAACAATTGTCCCCGGTGTGTTCTCTGGATACAAGAAAAGCCATCTACACGTGGGAACTCGTGTAATACAAGTAAAGGCATCTACAATATTCTCGCGTTAACTTATTTTGGGACATATTTACTATTTACTATATTTACAATTATTAAATAAATAATATTTACTAGTCGACTTTTCCGTTGATGTCTTCGACAACTGCTTCTCGGCATTGTTCAATTCTTGCCGATATTTGCAAACTTAAAGCACACGGTATTAGGGTTTCAGTATTGATGTGGATAGAGAACTGACTGGCAGACAGGAAGCAAAGAGTAGGAGTAAACGGGTCCTTTTCAGAATGGCAGGCATTGACGAGTGGGGTGCCGCAAGGCTCAGTGCACGGACCCCAGCTGTTTATATTAATGATCTGGATGAGGGTATTGAATGCAACATCTCCAAGTTTGCGGATGACACGAAGCTGGGGGGCAATGTTAGCTGTGAGGAGGATGCTAGAAGGCTGCAAGGTGACTTGGATAGTTTGGGTGAGTGGGCAAATGTTTGGCAGATGCAGTATAATGTGGATACATGTGAGGTTATCCACTTTGCTGGCAAAAACAGGAACGTGGACTATTATCTGAATGGTGGCAGACTAGGAAAAGGGGAGATGCAACGAGACCTGGGTGTCATGGTACACCAGTTATTGAACGTAGGTATGCAGGTGCAGCAGGCAGTGAAGAAAACGAATGGTATGTTAGCATTCATAGCAAAAGGATTTGTGTATAGGAGCAGGGAGGTTCTACTGCAGTTGTACAGGGACTTGGTGAGACCACACCTGGAGTATTGCGTACAGTTTTGGTCTACTAATCGGAGTAAAGGCATTCTTGCCATAGAGGGAGTACAGAGAAGGTTCTCCAGACTGATTCCTGGGATGTCAGGACTTTCATATGAAGAAAGACTAGATAGACTCGGCTTGTACTCGCTAGAATTTAGAAGATTGAGGGGGGATCTTATAGAAACGTACAAAATTCTTAAGGGGTTGGACAGGCTAGATGCAGGAAGATTGTTCCCGATGTTGGGAAAGTCCAGAACAAGGGGTCACAGTTTAAGGATACTGGGGAAGTCTTTCAGGACCGAGATGAGAAAAAACATTTTTCACATAGATAGTGGTGAATATGTGGAATTCTCTGCTACAGAAAGTAGTTGAGGCCTGTTCATTGGCTATATTTAGGAGGGAATTAGATGTGACCCTTGTGGCCAAAGCGGTCAGGGGTTATGGAGAGAAGTCAGGTACAGCATACTGAGTTGGATGATCAGCCATGATCATATTATAATAACCATATAACAATTACAGCACGGAAATAGGCCATCTCGACCCTTCTAGTCCGTGCCGAACATATTGAATGGCGGTGCAGGCTCGAAGGGTCGAATGTCCTACTCCTGCAGCTATTTTCTACGTTTCTATGTTTCTATTTACCCTGGTTTACTGCATTCATAAAATTGTTTGTGCAAGCACTCAAATACTTCAATAACAAAATTTCCCAACAAAATCGAAGGAATGTCAACAAAATAGAGAGAGTACAGAGGACATTTACTAGAATGTTGCCTGGGTTTCAACAACTAAGTTACAGAGATAGGTTTAATAAGTTAGGTCTTTATTCTCTGGAGCGCAGAAGGTTAAGGGGGGACCTGATAGAGGTCTTTAAAATGATGAGAGGGATAGACAGAGTTGATGTGGACAAGCTTTTCCCTTTGAGAATAGGGAAGATTCAAACAAGAGGACATGACCAGAATTAAGGGACAGAAATTTAGGGGTAATATGAGGGGGAACTTCTTTACTCAGAGAGTGGTGGCTGTGTGGAATTAGCTTCCAGTGAAGGTGGTGGAGGCAGGTTCGTTTTTATCATTTAAAAATAAATTGGATAGTTATATGGACGAGAAAGGAATGGAGGGTTATGGTCTGAGCGCAGGTATATGGGACTAGGGGAGAATACGTGTTCGGCACGGACTAGAAGGGTCGAGATGGCCTGTTTCCGTGCTGTAATTGTTATATGGTTATTGCTTCTGAAGTTTGGATTCCAAACATTTACATGATTCTCCATGTTTATGTTCAGCAAGGCACAACATATTGGCAGCAAGACTTCCTTTCCGCTGGATTCGCCCCCTGTCTGCATAAAAACATTTTTCTTAATTGTTCGTCTTATTTTGACGTTCGGTGATTTATGAAGAATTACACAGACATTCCCGTTGGACATTATTTCACGCCGTATAAAATATAACGTGTCTGCTTTTTAATTATGTTTGCCGCAGTGTGGTTGACGGCACATAGATCCTCGCTACATTACACCTGCCGTGTCTCTTCTATTAACAGTCTGCTACCAAGTCCCCCTGCTGTCTGCCATCTTGAACTCGGAAGGGATAGGGAAATTTAGAAATGTCAAATTTGGTTTCCTCCTCAACTCATTGCTGAAGTGATAACGTCAGGAATAATGGAGATCCGGGTACAATGTTTACCCTGAGAATGACGTGCAAATATTTTGAGCCTGGCGTTCTTGCTTTGTTGCCTTCCCATTTCTAAGGCTAAGGTTGTAAGGTATTATCATTTGATCAGATCTTACTCGTCGTTTTACGTCCAGCCATCCTGGCTTCTTCCGATTAATAATAATGCACTTGAAATTAAGCAACACACAACGTGCTCAGCGGGTCAGGCAGAGTGTGTGGAGGCAATTACTTTCGGGTCGAGACCTTTCTTCAAACGGAAGAAGACACGAGCTAAAACGTTGTCTGTCTATTCCCTTCACGGATGGTCCCTCACGCGTTCAGTTCCCCCTGCTCGAGATTCCAGAACCTATCAGCGAACAACGATGAATATCGCTAAGTGTAACCGAATTATGAAGTCCACTATCGGCAGGCGAAGGGCTATCATGCCCATTCTTTCAACGCATCACAGTCAATTAGATGTGTGTGAATGTCAGAGAATGGGTACAACCTTTTAGCTGTTAGAACGATTGCATCTGCAATTACAGAAACATCTTCTCGCTTTCCGTGACATGCACAATACGTGTAGCAAATTAGCCATTTACGATCATTTGAACAGTTGCCAAGAAGTCGTATACCTATATTTGGCTGGAAACTTCAATTCAGCCCATCCATTATCGAGGCATAAAAGTTTAATCCATCAAATTGTTCACGGAAATAACCAAGAGATCACATGGTTTTTTGAACGTCATTTGCATCAACTACTTGATAGGCACCTGGTTAAAAACATGTAGTTTTGCTGAAAGCCCTTGTAATATAGGAACGATCCTCTTCTCCCCCAAAAAAACGGAATAACACAATATATAAGAAGAACCCAATTATATATGGTACAATAAGAATTTGGAAACAAATAAAATTATCTTTAAAATTAAGAAATCTATCACTGTTAATGCCAATAGCGAATAACCCTTTATTTAAACCATCTCTTATTGATAAGACATATAACCAATGGGAAAGTCTTGGAATTAGAAGGATCGGGGATATGTACGAAATGGGAAACCTACTATCATTCCAACAATTACAATTAAAATTTAAATTGAAAAACAACCAATATTTTAAATATCTTCAGATTTGCGATTTCATGAAAAAATATATACAAGGATATCAAAAAGTAACTCCTGGCTTATTGGAAGAAGCAATGATTATTGAAGCTGACTCACAAAAAATAATATCATATTTATATAATAGTATTCTAAATATAGACCTACCATCGACAGAGGTACTTAGAGAAGAGTGGGAACGGGAACTAATGATAAAAAATTACGAAGGTTAAATGGGAAATATACTTGATATATATTCACAAATGTTCAATTAATGTAAGACATAATCTAATTCAATTTAAAATTGTACATAGATTATATTATTCAAAAACAAGATTGAACTAATTTTATCCAAATATATCCGCCACTTGTGATAAATGTCTAACCCAAAAGGCAACTATAACACACTCCTTAGTTTCCTGCATAAAACTTTATAGATTTTGGAATGATATTTTTGAAATATTTACAAAATTATTCAAGACAAGAATGGAACCTAATACTGAAATGATTATATTTGGTGTAATGGAAGATGGGAATAAATTGAACACATCTCAAAATCTATTCCTTAACTATGGTTTAATAATAGCAAAAACATTAATACTTAAATTTTGGAAGGGTACATCAATACCAACGCTTAAAATGTGGATTGCAAGTATGTTGGACACCGCTCATCTTGAGGAAATGCGATTCCTCCTAATGGATAAATCAGACCAATTCATAACGAGTTGGTCTCCAATCGTCGTTTTTTTGGAATCATAT
Organism: Leucoraja erinaceus; assembly: GCF_028641065.1. Lineage (NCBI taxonomy): Eukaryota > Metazoa > Chordata > Chondrichthyes > Rajiformes > Rajidae > Leucoraja > Leucoraja erinaceus. Next base: position 96,638 of record NW_026576269.1, read on the forward strand.
GGTGCAACACAATTGTAAAAAATAACTGTTTCAGGACTGGACGAGGGTTGGTCAAGATTATAAATAATGATCTCCTTTTATTTTTTATTTTATTTTATTTTCTCTATTTTCTCTCTCAACTTTCTTCATTTACTCGTTTTCTTTCTTCACACACTATATATTTCACATATTTCTATCCTTTACTATCTAACTTCTTATTTTTATTCTAATCTTTTTTCAATGTAACAAAAAAAATAGAAGTTGTACATAAAATGTATTATGAAAATATATATTAGGCACTTTGGTGCCATATGACTGTACTTACTTCCAAAAAAATAAAAAAAACAAAAAAAAACATAGTTTTACTGAAAGATACCAATTTCCCGTAGCCAAGAGGATAAAAATAAATCGACAGCTTTGGTAAAAGTGGCTTACCCGGAACACCAATTGATACAAGGATTGGATAGTAAATACATCTCATCAATCCCTTTGTGGTCATACCCATTTTCGAATGGTAGTTACGTTGCTGTCGAGGTGAACGAATGTGCTGATCTGCCCATAGTTAAGTCGTATTTATAATTCAGCGATACCTCTCAGTGGAATAAGCACCGCGAAACGATTGGAATTATCCAGTCCAATGATCCCACAGAGGAATTGCATTTTGTTTACTGTAACTAATCGCGGCAATTATGGAACATTGTGTCGTCGATGCTTTATCAAGCATCCCTCGGCTAACAGGCTAACATATTCAAGGCAAGTTCATCTTAAATACTATTTTTAGATCAAGTGTCATGACTTCTATTTGTTCATTTCTATTGCTTATCATACAAAATGTAATATTCTCCCGCTACTTACATTGGTGCAACATAAAAGCTTCGGGAAATACTTACATTCTTAAGACAATACAACTTATATGGAGCTAAACTTGGGGAGACTGACACTCAACAAGCTATGGAGCCTTTTCCATTTGCAGATTGAAATATTAAGGACCAGTTCACTTCAATTATATGGGAACTCAAGAGCTGCGAATCCCAAATTGCAAAGGACTCATCGAAAACAGGGATCGTAATATTGCGATGACATGTTTCTTTGTAATGAAGGTTCAATTTCCAAATCCTGCCCCTATTTTCTTCAATATTCGCAGAGACTGTGTCCGATAGCACAGAGAAGTACTTACGTTTTGCATATTCGCAAGTGTAATTCAGCCGACCGAACCTTCAGTTTATTTACCACAACACCAAGACTTTATTTACAACTGTTGCCGCATTTCGTTCTCCTGTCTTACGGGTCACATGGACATTTTGGGCCATTGTTTTTCTAGGTTTTAGGTAATGAATAAAAACGACTGAGCGGAAAATCGCGAATCCGTCTTCATCAGATACTTCGCATTTCATTCGTTCCGACAGCCCTGTTTTGACCGCAAACGTTTGTGACGACTCCCTCCTGGCTCTCTCAATGTCAGTACAAGAATGCCTCCTTTACTGCGAATGTGTTTTTCGTAGCTGTTTCCCCAGTTCTGCTGAATGTCCCCTCGAGGGGACTATGGACGCCATTCTTCCATTTTACAGTTGGCTAAAGTTGTGAATAATAAATCATAACTGACGCGAGAGTACAGGAATTATATCAACGATATGGGGATCCACTGGATGGCGGTTCGCATGCAGCCTTGTCTACAATCTGTCTGCACTTTTCGTCATTTTTTGGTTATTTGTAGTTTGTTTAAACTACTTGTTTAAACTAGTATGGTTGGGGGGAGGGACTCAAATTGGGAAAGCTAGCAGTCAGTGTGTAAGGCAAGAGGCAGAGAATGGTAGCACTCTGACCCAAAATGTAGGGGAGAGAGAAGAAAAAGAAAATAAACAGAGAATAAGAGATGGTGCGTTTCTTAAATGTGTATATTTTAATGCTAGGAGCATTGTAAGAAAGGTGGATGAACTTAGAGCCTGGATTGACACCTGGAAGTATGATGTTGTGGCGATCAGTGAAACATGGTTGCAGGAGGGCTGTGATTGGAAACTAAATATTCCAGGATTTCGTTGCTTCAGGTGTGATAGATTTGGAGGGGCAAGAGGAGGAGGTGTTGCATTCCTTATCAGGGAAGATATTACAGCAGTGCTTTGACAGGATAGATTAGAGGGCTCATCTAGGGAGGCTATTTGGGTGGAACTGAGAAATGGGAAAGGGGTAGACACACTTATAGGGGTGTATTATAGACCGCCAAATGGGGAGCGAGAATTGGAAGAGCAAATATGTAAGGAGATTGCAGATATTAGTAGTAAGCACAAGGTAGTGATTGTGGGAGATTTCAATTTTCCACACATAGACTGGGAAACACATTCTGTAAATGGGTTGGATGGGTTGGAGTTTGTAAAATGTGTGCAGGATAGTTTTTTGCAGCAGTACATAGAAGTACCTACTAGAGAAAGGGCAGTGCTGGACCTCCTGTTAGGAAATGAGCCGGGTCAGGTGGCAGAGGTATGCGTTGGGGAACAGTTCGGGACCAGTGATCACAATACCATTAGTTTCAATATAATTAAGGAGAGGGTCAGAACTGGACCTAGGGTTGAGATTTTTGATTGGAGAAAGGCTAACTTTGATGAGATGCGAAAGAATTTAAAAGGAGTAAATTGGGACAGTTTGTTTTATGGGAAAGATGTGGAAGAGAAATGGAGGACATTTAAAGTTGAAATTTTAAGAGTACAGAATCTTTATGTCCCTGTTCGGTTGAAAGGCAATAGTAAAAATTGGAAAGAGCCATGGTTTTCAAGGGAAATTGGACACTTGGTTCGGAAAAAGGCGTAACCATGCGTGACTAATCCTCTGGATATTTGTAGGGATGTAACAAGCACAATATCCATTGTGCTTGTTACAATATCCCTTGTTACATCCCTACAAATATCCAGAAGATTAGTCACGCATGGTTACGCCTTCATACATCTATGTTGGCTTTGTCTGATCCTGTCTTACTTGGTTTCATTGGATGGCGGCGATAAAGGAGGTACAGGATTACATGGTACCTCTCCTGCGGTTGCAGGGAAAATACCTGGGGAGGCGATGGGTTGGGTGGGACAATCCGTGACAGAGAGCGATCAGTTTGGAAGGCGGAAAGTGATTGAGATGGGAAGATGTGACTCGTGATGGGGTCACTTTGGGGTGTCGGAAATATCAAAGGATGTTATGATGGATTCGCAGACTGTTGTGGGTGAAGGTTATTTCCAGGGGAACCCTATCCTTGTTCCGTCTGGGTAGACGGAGTGAGAGCAGAGCTACGGGAGACAGAGGTGACCCGGGGGAAGGATCGATTATGATAGCTGCGAGGAAACCACGTTAACTGATGAAAGAGGAGATCTCGGATTGCCTACAATGGTAATCATTGTATTGGGGACAGATGTAATGTAGACTGCGAAATCTCTAGTTGCAAGAGGCTGGATGGGAGGAAGTGTAGTCCTTATGACTACGGGCAGACGTCATTCGATAATCTGTCCGCAGTGATGAAGGCAGAGAGATCAGGACAGGAGATAGTGGTGCCAGGCATAGCCCGTGTTATTTGTAGCAGTGGATCCGTGCGTGAAGGGTCATATCTTGATTGACGTTTTTGATGAGTTGACCATAATGATTAAGGCGAGTGGGAAAGCGAATATTGTCGATATGCACATTGCAAGGCGATTGAGAAAATGCGCACACAGAAGATGGGATCCACGGAAGAGTAACGGATTGATTGATTTGATTCAAATTTGACTTGGGCATAGGAGGCCGGAAGGTCGTTAATCTGACCGGAGACACAGAACACTGCAGTTGCTGGAGTCAGAAAAGGTCAGTGTATTGCCATTAGAATGTATGCATAACCATATAACAATTAACCATATAACAATTACAGCATGGAAACAGGCCATCTCGGCCCTACAAGTCCGTGCCGAACAATTTTTTTTTCCCCTTAGTCCCACCTGCCTGCACTCATACCATAACCCTCCATTCCCTTCTCATCCATATGCCTATCCAATTTATTTTTAAATGATACCAATGAACCTGCCTCCACCACTTCCACTGGGAGCTCATTCCACACCGCTACCACTCTCTGAGTAAAGAAGTTCCCCCTCATATTACCCTTAAACTTCTGTCCCTTAATTCTGAAGTCATGTCCTCTTGTTTGAATCCTCCCTATTCTCAAAGGGAAAAGCTTGTCCACATCAACTCTGTCTATCCCTCTCATCATTTTAAAGACCTCTATCAGGTCCCCCTTACCCTTCTGCGCTCCAGAGAATAAAGACCTAACTTATTCAACCTATCTCTGTAACAATGCATACTTCAAGCTCCATTGTGAACTTGAACTTCCGAGTTTCCTCCGACATGACCGTGAACATTTTTCACCATATCGTTGATGTCAATGAACGAGGTGTAAAATCTTGCCTGGAATGAAGGCTGTTTCATAAAATGGCGATACAATCAGTGCCTGCGGCCAAGTGAACAGGAACTTGACTGGGTTCAGTGCACGGAATTAATGGACAATGGAAACTCATTGTTCTATTTTCCTTGCGTTGTGCAAGTGAGTCACGGAATCTATCTCTGATGTTTCAAGTGGAAAGCAGACAACACTATTGGCGCCGTCATGGGTAACCTAAAGTACATGTCGCACACGTCACTCAGAGCTGGGAGTGTTTACGAATTATTACATTTTGGGCCGATTCGTGACAAAAGAACATCATTAGCCTATCGTGCGGTTTTATGCCAAGTTTTATTTCGAAGCAAAATTAGATTAAAGAGTGAATCCGTGATTTGTTGAGCGAAAGGCTCACTATGGATGCTGAAAGCGGGAGGGGTGGTAGTTTGCTACAAAATTGTTCGAGAAATGCCATGAAAAACGAAATTGCATTTCATATTTTGCGTGATGTATGGACAATATGTTGCATGGTTTGCCGTTGATTTGTTTTGTTGAAAACACATGCATCCTGTATTTTCTTGGATATGGTAGTGATAGGACACGAGCCTAAGGAGTAGGAAAGAACTCGAAACATAGTCTTCTTAAGCCTTCCTCAAATTCACAATTTACCCTCAGATATGGGTTGCACACGCGTAGATAAAATGGGTGTCTTGCCATCACCAATTGGCAAATTCCTGTTAGAAGGCCATGCTATTGCCCTGATTTTCTCAACTTATGTATGACCTTGCTGATAATGAAAGATGCCATGGAATTCGAGTCAGAGTACTTCATTTTATCTTCACTATTTATTTACTGGTCCAGATGGGAATGGTCTCAGAAACATGCCTATTCAATTTCTCCAAATTCTACGTTCACCTAGTTTCTTCAACGTATTGTGAGTTTTTATTTACTTAACCAAACCCCACTATCAGATTCACATTAAGCGGATGTTCACTGAAATTATCAGTCAAATATTTTCTTCCCCTCTATATTCAGCGTTTGTTTTACTCATCAATCCACACCAAGCAGTCACATTATCTCGTTTCTCTCAGCCGTGTTCCACGTAAGCACCTGGATATTTGGCTCAGCGAAGAGTATTCCGAAACTTCCCAGGTTTTCTACATTGCATCAGTAGTAGTCAAGCACGATAATTGTTCATAACACACATTAGCTCTGGTTTCTCCCACCATGGAAGCTGTCTGACAGGCTGTGTGTTGCAAGTATTATATTATATCTGTGCATTGCTGGTACTATACATTCCAGCTCAGACGTTAGCATTGCATTTCCTTCCGCCTCCCCCTTCCCAAAATCATGTTACTTTTCAACCTCCAGGGAAATAGTGAGATTAACACGTCCACATCACTTCAGTGGAAACGAATATCATTTTTTTTCCACGCACTTGGCAGCCGATAGGCCACCCACGTTCTTTTCGTTAATGGTGCCTATCCAGTTCCCTCTCCACTATACTATTGTGAATTTAATCATGTTTTGGTCCCAATCAAAGACACTGGAATTGAAGCATATTTGTAGTCGCAAATGGGTTCAGTGAAATCAAGCAAATGTACAATGGTAGAACGAAATCAAGCAAACCTATGACTTTATCAGATTTGGAAAACATCGTTGTGTTTCCCTACAGCTTCCTAATGACAGAACGGAAAATATATGGATCCCTACAAATTGTGGAAATGGATATCTCGACACATGGCTTTACATGTTGCAGATTTTGGGTGTCTCTCAAACGAATATCTTACATTTACGCTGTTTGGGTAAAGTTGGCTTTGTGCTAAACATGCTTCCAGCGTTTGAAAATATTTATAATGACCACAAGGGGACGTGAAATGACGTGCTTCAATTCCTCTCTGAAGTGCCTCTGAGCAACTGCATAAATGAAAGTGTTTGTGCACGTACTCAAGTACCTTAGCATGTAGCCACTTTTTTCCGCAATGGTGAATGAGTTGTTGTCATCTGCTTCCAAAAAAAGAGTATCTGTCAATTGTACACAGATAAAGCACACGAGGTTTACCGTCCATAAGAAAATAAAGTTACCAGATATTGCAACGAGTAAAATGATCGACTTCTTCCTGTTCTCAGTCTCATGGTCAATTTGGCATGTCTCTCTGTTTTCGCCTCTGAGTTTGCTCCTGACTCTGTTGGCCAGGATAATGTTGTAGATGGTCAAGGAGTTGAAGAGAAGGATCAGCACAAATGGTGCAAATGGGGTCAACACAGTTTCAACCCATATAAACGCGACCCAATTGGGTGAAGTGTAGAAGCTTGATTTTACATAACAGAACCAGGGTACATTATTAATTATTACCCGCGGTTCAAAGACGAAGTAGATTGGAATATTTTCCAAGATGCTTAACAAAATCACTACAGTAGTAACCTTCAATGCAGTCTTCGTGGTACAATATTTTGTACGTAATGACTGATAACAAATAGCAACAAATCGATCAAATGTAAAAGAGACAGTTAGCCAAACAGAACAATCAAGCGAAATATAAATGAGTGTCAAATGCAGTCTACAAATAGGGGTATAATTGAAGAATGAATGTGGAAAATGTGCCTCTTTAATCTCATACAGAATTGCAATGAACGCCATTAGGTCAGCTGCTGCCATTGATATCAAATATTGCCTGACACATCTTGAGAGGCCGCACTTTCCGAATAACAGGACAAGAATTGCCGACAAATTTGCTGTGAACGAAGAAAGAAGATTTAATTAGGAACGAGAGATAACCCGTTAAATAGTTTTCATTTGCTTCAATTATAATCCGCGCTACTTTACTTTGAAAGGTAAAAATATACGTGTTTGTGTGTGTGTGTGTGTGTGTTTGTGTGTGTGTGTGTGTATTTGTGTGTGTGTGTGTGTGTGTGTGTGTGTGTGTGTGTGTGTGTGTGTGTGTGTGTGTGTGTGTGTGTGGTGTGTGAGTGTGCGTGTATATTTGGGTGTATATGTATGTGTGTGCGTGTGTGTGTGCGCGTGCGTGCGTGTGTCGGTCAGTATGTGCGCGTGCGTGCGTGTGTGTGTGTGTGTGTGTGGGAAGGGGGTATATGTGCGTGTATATTTAGGTGTATGTGCGTGTGTGTGTGAGTGTGCGTCTGTGTGTGTGCGCGTGCGTGCATGTGTGTGTGTGTGTGTATATGTGTGTGTGTGTGTGTGTGTATATGTGTGTGTGTGTGTATGTGTGTGTGTGTGTGTGTGTGTGTATATGTGTGTGTGTGTGTGTGTGTATGTATGTGTGTGTGTGTGTGTGTGTGTGTGTGTGTGTGTGTGTGTGTGTGTGTGTGTGTGTGTGTGTGTGTGTGTGTGTGTGTGGATGGGTGTATATGTGGGTGTAAGTATGTGTGCACACTTAATAATCATCTCCACAGTTGAAATAATATTCTGTCTTTCAAGAGCGAGGACATTTACAACGATTCAGGTTCGATTGGAAAAAATGTGACTGTTCATCGAACCAGGGATCTAATGTCAAACAAGCCTCCTTGCTGAAAATTGTTCTGGCCTATGGTTCCTTGCAAAACATTTTATTTATAAATAGTTTCTTGCTTTCAACGCGATGTGGATATTCTATGCAACACAATATTGTCAAATCTGGATTGCCTGGATTGGGGTCGGAGAGGAATTTCCCGGATTTTTTTTTTCCCGAATTGGACCTGGGTTTTTATCCGGTTTTTTGCCTCCCCCAGGAGATCACGAGGTTCTTGGGGTGGAGAGGGGTGATAGCGGTATAAGGGGGAGGGTAGTGTCTTGTGTTCTGTGTCTTGTGTCTACTGTTTATGGGTAAGTGTGTCTGTTTAGTGTTCAGCCATGAGCGAATGGCGGTGCGGTCTCGACGGACCTGGTGGTCTACTCTCGCACCTACTTTCTATGTTTCTATGTTTCTATGTAAAATGTCTAGTATGTCCGGTGAAACTCCCAGAGCGGAAGCAAAACATCATGGTTTCACCGCGTCGACATGGTAGACTTTGATTACTTCTTTATTTATCATTGGTTCATCTTCGTTTATTCTCATAAAAAGCTGGGCGCAATGACATTCATGTAACTCATAAGGTAATAGTTGATGCAATAAAATTGTAAGACCAAAATCAGGCGGGAAAGAACTGAGGCTTTATCATATCCGTCTGAGGTGCATCCTTCGAAATACATTCTACAGTGCATGTGAATACTTTCCAGAGATTCCTGGTGGACGTGGAATGTTCTCCGACATCTAATGTAGTGACCACGTTGATGCGCGTTCTTATTACCTCATCTCTGTGAAGTGAGCAAGTTAGTTTGCCGGTGATATTAATGTCACAGAACATGAAAGTTGACCATATCTAGAAATGTAATTTGCAAGTGTTATCCCGTCTGCGCTTCCATTCGTCCACATGGAACTGTTTCGCCGCATTGTGGTTCATGGCCACGTTGATGTTCCAACACCTTGACACAACGTTTCCGATACTTTGCCTGTATTCCGTTTCATCATTCAGATCGGACAAACCGACAATAGTGGTAACCTCGCAAACTTAATGGTCGAGTTGGTGTTTTAGGGAGAGATTTGCATTCCCATTTATGATCTACAATATGTAAAAATATAACGGCGCAACAGGATGAGCTACCTCGCGTTCTGGCTACTGTTAGTCCTAATGGGTTGCTTGCAAACTATCTGTCAGCTCAGCCCTGTAAGGTGGACCTTTCACAGCAACGCCACGGTTTGGTGGTAGATTTACTAGAATGTTGCCTGGGTTTCAGCAACTAAGTTACAGAGAAAGGTTGAACAAGTTAGGGCTTTATTCTTTGGAGCGCAGAAGGTTAAGGGGGGACTTGATAGAGGTTAAAATGATGATGAGAGGGATAGACAGAGTTGACGTGGAAAAGCTTTTCCCACTGAGAGTAGGGAAGATTCAAACAAGGGGACATGACATGAGAATTAAGGGACTGAAGTTTAGGGGTAACATGAGGGGGAACTTCTTTACTCAGAGAGTGGTAGCTGTGTGGAATGAGCTTCCAGTGAAGGTGGTGGAGGCAGGATCGTTTTGATCATTTAAAAATAAATTGGATAGTTATATGGATGGGAAGGGAATGGAGGGTTATGGTCTGAGCGCAGTTATATGGGACTGGGGGAGATTATGTGTTCGGCACGGACTAGAGGGGTCGAGATGGCCTGTTTCCGTGCTGTAATTGTTATATGGTTCTGAGGTCTGGCTCAGAATTTTAAAACTACCTCATATACCTCATGCCCATGGTGACAAATAATATGAATAAACAGGCAAAGTTCCCATCGGTAATTGGCCGTAGTGCCTCTGCGTTTCCTGCTCACCCCAAGGCTGTGTTCTAAGCCCCCTGCTGTTTAGTCTGCTGACACACTGCTAGACTCAACAACAACTCCATCAACAAGTTCGCTGATGACACAACAGTGGTGGGTCTCATCAGTGACAATGATGAGTCGGCGTACAGGATGGAGGTGGAGCTGCTCATAGGATGGTGCAAATTCCACAACCTCATTCTCAACGTTGGAAAAACAAAGGAGATGGTGGTTGACTTCAGGAGGGCGGGAAAACAACCCCATACACCTCTGCACATCGATGGAGCTGATGTGGAAAGGGTCAGCAGCGTGAAGTTCCTAGGACTACACCTGTCAGATGACCTGACGTCCACGGCCAACACCACAGCACTGGCCAAGAGAGCCCAGCAGCGACTACACCCTCTCCGAAGACTACGTAGAGCAGGTCTCCCCACTACACACCTACGGACTTTTTATAGGGGGACAATCGAGAGCACATTGACCTACGGCATCACTTCCTGGTTCGGGAGCTGCAAGGCGTACGAACGGCACCAACTAAACAGGATTGTGAGGACCGCCAGCAGGATTATTGGTGCTCCACTCCCTTTTCTGCTGTACATATACAGGAAGAGATGTATCAGCAGAGACATCTCCATCATCAAAGACCCCTACCACCCATCGCATCACATTTTCTCCATCCTGCCATCTGGGAAGAGGTACAGGAGCATTAGCTGCAAAACCAGCAGGATGCTCCTCAGCTTCTTCCCGCAGGCTATAAGACTGCTAAACTGACTTTGCCCCCTGCCAAAGTATCGCGCACCAACCAGCAACCTGGACACACTGCAGCAGAGCCACTGTCGTGCCGCTGCCGATCGGAACGCCAGTTGAATGATATATGTATTTTTATTTCTATTTATTTTCAATGCACACTAAATGGACATTGGTTGAGCAACGTTTTTTTGTTTCCTCTGGGTATGTGAATACTCAGGAAATGACAATAAAGATATAACCACTGGAAGCTCATTCCACACCGCTACCACTCTCTGAGTAAAGAAGTTCCCCCTCATGTTACCCCTAAACTTATGTCCCTTCTGTCCCTTACAATGTAGAATTCCTTGAAAGCCGTGCCACGCTACGCAATGACCCATCATTAAACATCGGAATTGCCACAATCTCCGCTGTACAATCATTCTTAGTCTACCAATACATCCACAACATTTCAATCCACTCTCAGCAGCAAAAAATATATTTGTTGACGATTAAATCTGGCGGAACAATCTCAAAACAACAGGCTTCTTCAGAGGATAAAAAATTAAATCTTCCTGAAATGTAAATGCTACTCACCTTCACCATGTTATCTTATTCTGGTGGGGTGTTCTAAAACATATATATTTTGCGTTGTTTATAACTACCCTCGTTTGTTGCAATAGCACCCACTGATAAATAAGTCCGGCAATAGATTAAAATTATAATTACTCCCAAAATCACGGTTCATAAATCTGTTAGTACATTGCATGGGCAATTGGAAAGATGTGATCATGTAATTTTACCGTCAGAGGAGGTCCAGCAATCCTCACTTGATTGTTGAAACCACAACAATCAAGATGCAGACACAGTACTTCAGACAAGGTACCGATAATAAATCATTATTTTACAGTATTAGGTTGCTGGCATTCATTTTGGGCAGCAACTGTAATCGTTTCGGAAATATTTGCTATCTTGTTTAACATCCTCAGTCAAGCATGTCAATATATATGTATCTATAAAACCACTGTGAGACACAACATGCTGGAGTAACACAGCGGGACAGGCAGCATCTCTGGAGAGAAGGAATGGGTGACATTCGGGGTCCAGACACTTCGATAAAACCATTGTGTGTTTTCAGATCATATGCCTGTATTGTTTGATGTCAATTTCTCCTGTGAAGCAATTTTGCCTGTGGTGTCTGCTCGGCGCTGTTGGTCTTTTAGCCCTTTTACTGCTGGCAAGTTCTCTGCTGCTTTCGATCAGCTCTGCGCCCCCTCTGCATCCACTCCTCTTGGTACGGAGGAGATTAGTTCGTGGTTTCATTCTTCATGCAGGACTATACTGGACTCTGTGGCTCCGTTTAGATCGTTGAAGCCGAGGGCTAAACCTGAACCCTGGTTCAGTGCAGTGACTCGTGCAGCACGACGGGAGTGTCGTAGAGCTGAGCGAAAGTGGAGGAAGGACAGGCTACAGGTTTCACTTCAAATTCTCAGGGACTGTTGGCGTCACTACCAAAACAGTGTTAAAAAGGCCAAGAGAGAGTACCTGTCTAAAATTATTGTGTCAAAGTGTAACAACCCTCGTGTGCTATTTGAAATCATTGACTCTGTTCTAAATGCCCCGCAGCCTGTCTGTCTGGAAGCTTCACCTGAAATGTGTAATGACTTCCTGCACTTTTTTGTTGATAAGGTTGTTTCCTTAAGGGCTAGCATTTCAGCACCTGCCTCTGACCCTTCTGTTTCGGTCCCTTGCCTGGTGGTATTCGACAAGTTTGAGCCTGTGACTATATCGTATTTAAAGGATGTGGTTTCCCATATTAAGCCATCGGGTTCTCCTTGTGATGCGGTCCCTCCACATCTTTTTAAGGAGGTTTTCTCTAGTATAGGGCAGTCGGTTCTTACCATTATTAACAGCAGCTTGTGTTCTGGGGTTGTCCCCGTGAGTTTTAAGCATGCGGTAGTGCAACCACTGCTTAAGAAACCTGGCCTGGATCAATCTGTTCTGGCCAATTTTTAGACCCATCTCGAAATTGCCTTTTATTTCTAAATTACTGGAGAGAGTTGTTTATGCTCAGCTAAAACTATTCCTGGAGGAGCATGATATTCGGGAGATCTTCCAGTCTGGATTTAAAACCATGCACAGCACGGAGTCAGCATTGCTAAGGGTTTTTAACGATATCCTCCTGGCTAATGATTCTGGGGATTGTGTGGTTCTTGTCCTGCTGGACTTGTCTGCCGCCTTTGATACGGTGGACCATAATATCTTATTATCTCGGCTACAGCAGTTAGTGGGCATCTGCGACAGTGCCCTGGGATGGTTCAGGTCCTATTTGGCGGGCAGAACCATGTGTGTTAGCCTTGCTGGGTTTGAATCATCTTCTGCTCCCCTGTCATATGGGGTTCCACAGGGTTCGATTCTGGGGCCCCTGCTTTTCTCGCTGTACATACTTCCTCTGGGTTCCATCCTTAGAAAACATGGCATCTCCTTCCACTGTTATGCAGATGATACCCAGCTTTATTTGCCGCTGAGGGGGGAAGATGCCTTTTCTGTAAAATCGCTTCTGTCTTGTTTTGATGACATTAAGTCCTGGTTGGCCCTAAACTTTCTTGGATTTAATGAAAAGAAGACAGAGGTGATTTTATTTGATCCCAATGGCTGCCGTGAACCTCCATTTGTTGATTTAGGTCCATTGTCAAGGTACGTGAAGCCAACAGTTGTGAACCTGGGTTTTAGGATGGACAGTGACTTTAAATTAGATCGCCAAATATGCGCGGTGGTTAAGTCCAGCTTCTTTCACCTAAGGAAGCTGGCGAAGGTGAAGCCCATTCTCGAGCGGCAGCATTTTGAGACAGTAATCCATGCCTTTATTACATCTAGGCTGGATTACTGTAACGCGCTCTATTTTGGTGTTGCTCGTTCTTCACTGGCTCGTCTCCAGTTGGTTCAGAATGCTGCTGCTCGCCTTTTAACAGGGACTCGAAAGAGGGAGCACATATCGCCAATTCTGGCCTCCCTACACTGGCTCCCGGTGCACTTTCGGGTTCATTTTAAGTTACTGTTATTTGTTTTTAAATCTCTGAATGGGCTCGCCCCGCCTTACCTCTCTGAGCTGCTCCACCCATACACTCCTGCCCGGTCCCTCAGGTCAGCTGGTCAGCTGCTCCTGGAGGTACCGAGGTCTAGTCGGAGGCTCAGAGGGGATAGAGCCTTCTCTGTTGCTGCTCCGGCACTCTGGAACACCCTGCCGCTGCACATCAGACAGGCCCCCTCACTGTCCATCTTCAAATCCAGTGTTAAAACGCATTTGTACTCCCTGGCTTTTGACCATGCCTGAGGCTTTGCTTCTGTTTGTGGTGTTTTTGATGTTTCTTTATTTTACATGTCTTTTCCTACTATTTCTTTTGATTGTTATTTTTGGTGTGTATTAACTTTTTTGTCAATGATTAGTGATGTACAGCACTTTGTTGCAGCTATGTTTGTTTTTAAAGTGCTCTATAAATAAAATTATTATTATTATTATTATTATCTGGCTCACTTACCAGGAACTCCAATGATTGCAAGAATAGGATTGCAAATACTCTCCGTCTGCAGGATAACCGACTGTCTCATATCGCGTGCGAAGATAGTTTTCTCGTCAGTTCGACGGGCACACAAATATTGTGATTTCAAATATAACTGTTACTTATACTTCAGAAAATTCTCGAGGGTCACTGTCCCATTAATTAGGCTGTTTGTTTCATGCTGCACATCACTGCTAAATTAGCAACCTGTACACGGATGTTTCACGACATACTATCGACAACACATGAAACATCTTTCAGGAGCAATAAAAACACGGCACCTCATGGTAATTGGTTGTTCGTTACACCAAGAGGTTGTGACGTATATCTTCTAATATAGCTATGAAAACAATAATATATGAAGCAACGTGTGTGGATAATACAAATATTTAATGTTGCGGAGAATGTGAAAACGTTTGAAGCGACTGTTAAATATAGTGCAAAACAAAATAAAAATACATAACTTTTTATAAGAATTCGCAACCAAGGCACTGCCGTATGCGAATCGCTAATTCGATACCATTATTAAAAATCGTTATTTATATTACTAAAACTCTGTTCTTGACCGATTTTGGCGATCTGTGCTGCGATTTCCGAGAGAACGCCGCCACCTACGACCATCATTTTTGGCCACCTCGCTCAGAGCCCCCGCATGTGTGCCGAGGATTTTTCCCGTCGATGAAATATGACAGAGATATTAATGTTTTTACAAAATTCCCCATTCTCTCTACTGCCCCCGTTGGCAGCAGGGGGGAGGGAGGGACTATATAACGCGGAAGTGGCCTGCTTCAATCATTTTCTGCCGGACCACGAAGTGAAAGGGTCACGGCTCTCTGAGCTGCAGCTCTACGCCAAGGTGAGTGCCCTCCATGTGCTTTTTCAGTCAATTGATATGTATGTTGTTCACCATTCACCATGGAATGCAGTTTCTTGGCATTTTGTTGGAAAGAGTTTGCAAATTTGTCCATATTGTCTTTGAAATGAATGTGTATTGAACATGAAATGCATTTGTAAATGTGTCTATCTATATTGTCTTTGAAATGAATGTGTATTGAAAATAAAATGCATTTGATAGAAAGCGTTTGCAAATTTGTTTCTCTTGGGTTTTAAAATGGATGCAACCGATTTCAGGTGACTAAAGCTTGATGTCTGTATTGTCTTTGAAATGTTAATGGAAATGAAATGGATTTGTTGCAACCGTTTTCAGGCGGATAAAGCACGAATAAAGTGTTTTATTTGACCAGAACTGTGTTTCAATTTAAAATTGGCGCTCATTTTGTGATTTTGGCGGTTGCAAGATGACGTCGATGACGTCATTTCCAGTGATCGGTAAGATGGTGGCGATGACGTTATTTCCGGCCGGAGGCAAGATGGCGGCGATTATGCCATTTCCGGTCGGAGGCAAGATGGCGCTGCCTGCTGAAGCCACGGAGTTGCACGAGCTGTTGAACAATTCCACAGAACTGGTAAGCGTTTGTTTGTTACAGCATTGTGTTTCAGCCACAGACTTCAGCATTGGGTTTGAGCCACAGACCACAGCATTGTGTTTCAGCCACACACTACAGCAGGTTCTACTGCTACTTTGTCTATGGTAAGTGTGTGTTTGTTTGTTACAGCATTGTGTTTCAGCCACACACTACAGCAGGATTTGAAGATTCGTTCAAATATTCGGCTGCTTTCTCTATGGTAAGTCTGTGTTTGTTGGACGTCATTTAAAAGCAGCATTTTGTTTTAGCAAAAGACTTTATAGCAGGATTTGAATATTCGTTTTACACAGTGTATTTTGGTGTTGTGTGAATGTGTTTGTGTGCGTGTGAATGTGTGTGTGTGAGAATATATATATGTGTGAGTGTGTGCATATATATATATGTGTGTGTGAATATATATGTGTGGGAATATATGTGTGTGTGTGTGTGTGAATATATATATATGTGTGTGTGTGCATTTTCGGCGGGTTTTAACGGGCCCGTTACGTTCAGATTCAACTTTAATTGTCATTGTCAGTGTACAATACAAAGACCACGAACGCGGTTAGCATCTCCCTGGAAGATGGAGTTGGAAACAATGGTAAGTGTCTACCTACAGCACATTGCGTGTAATCCATTTGGTGACCCGACTGCCGTGAAACCTCCCTGTGTGAGTGTGAGTGTGTGTGTGTGTGTGTGTGTGTGTGTGTGTGTGTGTGTGTGTGTGTGTGTGTGTGTGTGTGTGACTATATATGTGCGTGTGTGTGAATATATGTGTGTGACTGTGCGTGTGACTATGTGTGTGTGAATATATGTGTGTGACTGTGTGTGTGAATATGTGTGTGTGAATATGTGTGCGTATGTGTGTGTGAATATGTAGTTGTGTGTGAATATGTGTGCGTATGTGTGTGTGAATATGTGTGTGTGTGTGAATATGTCTGTGATTATGTGTGCGTGTGTATGTGTGTGAATATGTGCGGGTGTGTGTGTATATGTGTGAGTAAATGTGTGTGCGAGAATATGTGCGTGTGTATATATGTATATGTGAGTGTGAATATGTGTGTGAGTGAATATGTGTGTGTGCGTGTGAGTGTGTGTGCATATGTGTGTAAGTACATCTGAATATATATGTGTGTGTGAAATAATATAGTATTTCGTAGTTCAGAGCTTATTTGCGTGATGGCTGTCAGGAAGAAGCTGTTCCTCAATGTAGATGTTACCGTTTTCAGTTTACAAAAGTCGGACATGACTCCAGAAGTCGGGCATCAGTCAGTCCACAAGCCGTGTGAGTCAGTCAGTCTAAGGGACATGAGTCTCCTCCCCCCCCCCACCCCATTTCTCATCAGCTCACGAGAGCCCCCACCTGAAGCTGTGCTCCTCCCTTGGCTGCACGATGTTTACCACCCCCCACCCCACCCCGACAGCCCACACCTCATAAAATGTTTTGCGCAAAATCTTCAGTGTTCATTAACAACTGAAATTGTCTTTAGGCTGCTTTTTCAACATCATGTCAGGAAATGTTAGAGGTCAAGGTGATGTGGCTATTGCTGTAGTATCCTCTGGGATAGCAGCTACATTTCTGCCTGGTGGAAGAACTACACATTCTCGATGCAAGATACCCATCCAACTGGCCGAGGATACATTGTGCAACATCGAGAGGAACTCGTAAACGGCACATTTCACGAGGCAAGTGAAAGTCATTGTTTGGGATGAATGATTGGGAGAGAATGCTTTGAAGTTGTGGACAGAACCCTTCCAGATGTCTTCAGCAACACTAAGCATTTTGGTGCCCCTCCCCCCCCCCCCCCCCCCCCCCCCACCCCCCCCACCCCCCCCCTCCCCTTGCCAGTACAGGCCTCAGTGACTGAGCTGCCAGCCCAAAAATCCATTCCGCCCACAAATTCCATACTAGCCCTCTGGAAACAAGTACATGTGGCCCAACATTCTAGCTCAACAGAAATATGAAGGGAAATGTCAAAGGTTGCCTGAAGGATGGAACATCGCCCAATAATGTTGTTATTAATAGCGTGCTTCGTTGAATGATGAACTCTGAGATATTCTCAGATTTTCCTTCTTAAAATTTGACCGCTGACTTTATATTAAAATTGTATCTTTTTATCAACAGGAAATAATCATTTAGAGGCAGTGAGCAGCAGAACACAACAAGACGCAACAAGACACAACAAGTAAAAACTTAATAAATCTCATTTTTAAAATTTAAATTGTTCTTATATTTTAAGTCATTCACATTTTAAACTTTAATAAAACCTTTTTGCATTTTTAATGCTGTGTATTCTTCATCACAATAGAACCTAATAGGCAGGAACGGCTGCGCTGTGGGAGAGCCACTAAGAGTGCATGGGTGGTTGTTTAGAGATGCACTGAATGTGTTGGTGGGAGGGAAATGGCAAGGAGCAGAGTGGGGGGGGGGGGGGGGGGGTGAAGGTAGGTGGGATGACTGAGTGAACTGCCAGCGTACCAGGCGTGAGTGACTGCACTGCCAGCCCACGGACCGTGAGTTTGTGAACTGCCAGCCCCAATAATCCATTCAGTCCACCCTCTCCTCCTCTCTCTTACTGTCTGTCACCTGTTTTGGGCACTATTTCTGGCAGTTTCTCAGCCGTCAGCCAGCCAGGTCCGAGTGATTGTACTGCCAGGCCTCAGTGACTGAGCTGCCAGCCCAAAAATCCATTCGGCCCACAAACTTCATACTAGCCCACTGGAAATCAGTACCGTCGGCCCACAACACTCATAGTAGCGCAACAGAAAGTGCCCCCCTCCCACTGGCCAGCAATGTTGGAATTGGTGGAGAGGTGGAATATTGTGTTAGGTATCCAGCCCTCCCGTGTGATGCCGGGATCCAACGACTTAGTCTAGTCTATATTACTAAAACTCAGTTCTTGACCGCTTTTCCCGATCTGTGGTGAGACCGCCGCCACCCACAGCCGTCATTTTTGGCCACCTCCCTCACAGCCCCCCTCTGCCGCATGTGTGCCGAGGATTTTTCCCCTCGATGAAATATGACCGATATATTAATGTTTTTACATCATCCCCATTCTCTCTGCTGCCCCCGCTGGCGGCAGTGGAGGGAGGGGCTATAAAACCTGGAAGCGTCCCGCTTCAACTCACTTTCTTGCCGGCCTCAAAGTGAAAGGGTCACGGCTCTCTGAGCTGTAGCTCTGCTCCCAGGTGAGTGCTTTTTCAGCCAATTGATACGTATGTTATTCACCATGCTCTGAGGTTTCTTGGCATTTTGTTGGAAAGAGTTTGTATATTTGTCTACTAAATATATTGTGTTTGAACTGTGAATTGAAAATAAAAATCATTTGCATTTATATATTTGTCTATCTATATTGTGTTTTAATTGTGAATTGAAAATAAAAAGCATTTGTATATTTGTCTATCTATATGTGCACAGTTTAGAGCCGATTATGTAACCCCCCCCCACCGCCTCCACAAACTATCGTTGAAGCTGCTGGCAATGGCGCCGGTAGCGACAAAGCGCGCGAAAGAGACACAGAGAGAGAGAGGCCTCAATGGACTGGCAGGCAGGCAAGAACTGTACAGAGACGTGTGTGTGTGTGTGTGTGTGTGTGTGTGTGTGTGTGTGTGTGTGTGTGTGTATATGTGTGTGTGTGATTATGTGTGTGTGTGTCAGTGTGTGTGCGCGAGTGAATGTGTGTGTGTGTGAATATGTATGTGAATATATATGTGTGTATGTGTGAATATGTATGTGTGTGAATATATATATGTGTGTGAGAATATATATGTGTGTTTGCGTGAGTGTGTGTGTGTGTGAATAGGGGGTTGCACGTAAGGTCACAAGGTAATAGGACTTGACGCACGGAGCCGCTCAAACCATCTGAAGACATCCGTCACTTCCAGTATATGTTATTAATGCAAGAAACGCGTACTTTCTTATCTGTTAAAAACCGCCAAAATGTTGAATTTGTGCTCTGAAATAAATTGTGGAAGTTGGGGTAAGTGTGAGAGACATGTACCCAACATTAGAATTCCAAACGTGAAATGAAATGTAGGTAAAGAGAAGCGAGAATTGAAGGGACAACAGCAGCTAAAGTGCTTGGTAAAGATTGGTTGTGCAGATATCGTAATTGAAAATATTGGAATTATCGTGTTTGCTCACTGCATTTCATCAACAGTAAGGCATTATTCGTGTTTTTTCTTGATTCCTTTGGTATCTAAAAATTCTCAGAAGTGATAAATCTGGCTGTAAATTTTTCTTCAGATGCATTTTCATTTTGTACGTAAAAACCCATTTGAGAACCATGGGCGATTTATTAAAAAAAATACAGCCAGATTTATCACTTCTGAAATATTGGAATTGCTGCAGAGGTGGAATATTGTGTTGGGTATCCAGCCCCCCCGTGTGAGGCCGGGACCCAACGGGTCCCACTTAGTGTAGTATTTTCTAGAAACACCTCCACGTCCCATGGCATGATTTGGCACAGAATACATCAAGAACATTGCAATAGTCTAGGCGTGGTTCAGTCTGAGCCACAGCCCACTGTTCCAATGCACATTATAAGCAGATGGCACTGTGCTAAATGTCGCAGCTCTCCCTACACACAAAGAAAATTTACAAAGGACAATTAACCAACAAACCCACATGTCTTTTGGATGTGGGAGAAACCCGGGGCACCTGGAGGAAACCCACGTGGTCACGGGGAGAACGCGCAAACTCCGAACAGACAGCACATCGAACCCTGGTCTCTGGCCCTGTGAGACAGCGGCTCCACCCGCAGCTCCACAGTACCTCAGAAATATTAACCCTTTCCAGACACTGTATATTGCCCAACCTGCTGAATGCCCACAACGTTTTCTGTTTTTTTGTTGGCAGTTTCACATTCCAATCACCCATTCAACTGGAAAACTAAAACAAAACACAGATGCTGAAAATCCAAATGGAGACACCATTCGTCATCAGTATTAGATCTGAAATTTAAGGTTTGTTTCACCGTGCAGATGCTGCATGACCTGCTGAGCATTTGGGGCAATTTCTGCTTTTATTCACAATAAAACCCTTTAAGTCATGCTTGGGCCGCAGGTGTGGTAACAGGTCACAAAAGTCACTTATTAAATCAGATTTCCGCTGTTTCTGCAATTGTCAAAGTTACTTCTCAAAGTTACAGCTGGTCTGTGGTCGCACCACGTGGCTTTGCTGCCATCTAGTGGCGGAACCAAGAAGTGACGCAGTTAACGCGTTGAAATGAACGGATCGACAGACAGACAGACAGCTCTGATTTCAGTTGCTGTTTATTTCACTCTTCCCACATTTACATTCCCCCTGGTTTTATTTCCACGCTCACTGGGGTTTCACGACGCGGAATTTGGGGTTTAAATGAGAGCCGTTCAGCACCGACCTGTTGTCCTCCGGGTTTCAGCCCCACAGCCCCTGAGCCCCGCTCCTGACGCCGGTCCCGGGACCCGACCCTTTTACACACCCGGAGCGGGACCGGAGCAGATTCTCAGCCAATTTCCAACCCGAGTCTCCAAGCTTAACGCCGAAGTCCCGAAGAAAGGATAAAGTTTCTCCGTGAATTTATTCCCAGTGAAGGTGTAAAGATGGGACTTGGTGTCCGCGTCGTAAAATGAAACTGTCCCGGACTCGTAACTGAGATAAACTCCCACCCTCCCGGGGATGGGACGGGCGGGGAGAGGGGATGGAGGGGAGGTGAGTGCTTTAAACTTGTCACCCCACCGCTCGATGCTCCAGACTCCAGTCTCCGGGGTCAGTGGGACTCGTCTCTTCCTCTCCACAGACTCTGTGGCGACTCCCAGACTCCAGACCCGACTTCCCGCCACCTCCACCTCCCAGTAATGTCTCCCCGATGTGAATCCCTCCGATCCCACCACACATGGCCAGACTGTAAACTTCTTCCCGGTGTCACGGAGACTCCTCTGGGTCCATGTCCATCTCACTCTCTTCCGATCCTCAGACACCTCGAGCAGCGGATGCGCTGTTTCCACATTCAGGGTGACGGAGACTGGGGGGAGAAGCAGAGAATCAGAGAGTCCCCGGGGGTCGGGAGGAGACTCGGGCAGCGCGGCCCCGGGACCGGGGGAGAAGCCGCTCGGCCTCAGTCACAGGCGGGCGGACAACTGAAACCTTGCCCGCAGTTTCACCCCAACGACATCGCGTGGACAACACATATCTTTCCCACAGTTTCTCAACCGGGCAGAAGAGGGGGAATTCCGCGGGTTATCGGGAACGGGACGTGCGGCCGAGGAGAACGAGTGCGGAAAGTGAGGATGAACTAGAAATTGCGAGTGGGGATGGAGAAATATGGCGGGTATTCATATATCTTGCCAGTAGATGGCGAGAGAGGGACAGATTGGAAGATGAGGGGAGGGATGCGAGTGGTGAATGGAGGAGGTTAAAGATGATGTAGTGATGTGGGGCGGAGTTGCCGTGATCACACGGAACAGGAGTGGAATGTAATCATTACATCTAAGAGGCATTAGCAAACGACGTGTGGAATAATACGGTTCTAATGTGGGCTAATGGGATGTGTGCGGCAGGGAACAAATGTGGATAAGCATGTAATGGGCCGAAGGGCCTGACTCTGTAATGTACAACCATTCAAGAGCACTGAATGACTGATTATCCACAGCCACTGGTGCAGGGAATTCCAAAGGTTGCCCAGTCTCTACGTGCAGTAATGTCTCCTTGTCTCTGTCCTAAATGGTCCAGCCCACGTTCTGAGAGGGTTTCCGCTGGCTCCAGACCCCTCAGACAGGGGAAACAACCTCCCTGCATCCAGCCCACTGAGCCCTGTAAGGACGTTGTGTTTCACTGAGATCTTGTCTAATACACCTGAACTCTCGAGTACACAAGCCTGGTCCACGCAATTTCACCCAGCACAGCAAACTCATTCACCCAGGAACAATTGTTTAAGAAGGAACTGCAGATGCTGGAAAATCGAAGGTGGACAAAAATGCTGGAGAAACTTAGCGGGTGAGGCAGCATCCATGGAGCGAAGGAAATAGGCGACGTTTCGGGTCGAGACTGAAGAAGGGTCTCGACCCGAAACGTCGCCTATTTCCTTCGCTCCTTCGATGCTGCATCACCCTCTGAGTTTCTCCAGCATTTTTGTCTACCACTCTGGAACAAGGATTTGTTCAAGTGCAAACAAACTTTGCTCTCTGTCTCTGTGATGCTTCCCCCAGAGTCCATTAATACCATTTATCTTCACATACAAGTATTGCATGAAGATGTCTTAAAAAGAACAGTGGAAAGGGTATTAGTTTTACCTTGGTTGATGATATTAGATGTTTCTCTCAATGCCATGTTGTAGAAAAAGGTGCGATCAAACTTTTCAATGGGCAACGCGCCATCTACCACCAACATTGTTTTAGTTTCATCAATAACCCTGAAAATATTTTAATGCTAGTTAGTAACTGAGCACGAGCTGGGTTTTTTTGAGGTGTACTATAAAAACATACATTGTTTCAATCAAAAGCATATCCTACCTGCTCTTGCGACCAGCTTCTTCCTGAAATAAATAAAACACAAATCTCAATGGACTGAGATGGATCGTCATGATCCCGACGGCGGTTATTTCACAAAATTGCTCACAGAAAAAACACTCTGATAATTCCCATTTCCCAACTCTTTAACGCCGTCACACAGACAGAACGTGGATATTGTCGTAGAGACATCGAACGCGGGGGAAGAACGTGGATGAAAATAACTGCGAGTATGCAATTTACGAATAAGCGGGCAGGTCGTGTGATTTAATCTGGAGAAGGTGTCAGAGATAATGGGATGGAATATTTTAAGATCAGCGGCAGAGTTAAATGTGTGGGGATTGGAGATGTTATCACTACTTGTGGGGAGAAGAAAATTAAAACCTGAAATGTATGATGGCCTTTAATAAATTCCACAAGTGCAGCAGGAAAGAGAACGTGGAACTCAGCGGACGGCCTGAAGACAATATTGCAGACAAATTTAAATTGAAGTGGGATAAATACATGAGGATTCCTGGAATTTGGAGCATTGTTGTTGGATGTGTGAGTAGATGGAACAGATGGAACTTTGACACGGTTCTGAATTACTGGTAAATGATGCATTTATTTCCGAAATTTAACCCACCACTTTGTGACTGTGCACTTTCACTTCGCCAAACCATGGTGTAACCCCTCACCTTCAGAAATATCACGCCGTCCTTGTGGTCTATCTGTTCCTGTAACTTTGAGAGTTCCTCCTGAATGGAATTTAAATTCTCTTGAATCTCTTGAAGATTTTTCTCCATTGTTTTCACAATCTTCGCCTCTTCTTCCCGGATATCTCCGAGTAAGCGCTGCTCTTTCTCAGTGAGTATGTGGTGCAGTTCAGCAAACTGGGATGTGACCTGTGACTGAAGGCTGTGTGACTCTTCCTGTCAGATGAAAGATGAGAATCAATATATTATGTCACTTTGCTGTGTGTCCTCATGACATGGAATGTGACATTTGGCTAATCAATGTCGAGTTCTGCAGTGCAGAAATATGCCCTTCGGCCCAACATGTCTATGCTGGGCTCTGTACGTATCCACATTCATTCAATTTACTTGTATATAATCCGCTCCCTTCATTACCGTGGCAATTCAAGAACTCGTCTTCATATTTCTAAAATATCTGGTTTATGTAATGTACAATCATATCAATCCCATTTCCCCGGTACAATTCCCTGCAACTTATTCCACTTCATGTGTCCAGTAACCCTCAGTGAACAGAACCAGGTCGCAAGAACTAGCAGACAGCAGCACCACTTAGAATGACAGACTTCATAGAGTCACACAGCAAGGGTGTTAGATACTGACTAAGACGCCCCATCTGCGCTATTTCCACCTGTCCGCATCTGTTCGAATATCTTTTAAATGTGGTTACGGTACCCGACGCAACTACCTCGTTCCATGAACGCACTACCAAAGTTGTCCTTCATGTTCATTTTAAATCTTTTCCCTCTCATCTAAAATCTACACCCTCACATTCTCGACCCCCCTACTAAGGGTAAAAGACCTACCATAAAACCTGCCATCTCCTGCCCCTCTCCCCCGTTTCATGATATTAAACGGCTGCCACAGACCATTCTTCAGGCTGCTGCTCTCCAGGGAGCAAAGTCCTTGGCTGCTCAACCCCTCCCAAGTGTACTGCCCCTCGACCACTGAGCTCTATTGTGTAGTGTTGTTACAAAACCCTACCATCAGTGGTGCTGCAGAGCTGCCCACTGCCTGGGCGTGCGATTCCGGAGGCTGTTGGGGGCGGGATGAAAATGCAGGTTTGTATTGGTTGTCGGAGAGGAATTTGCTTGGACCTCGAGCTGATGAAGAAAAATCGATCTGCGTTCCCGCTCCCGTTTTTGAAAAAAAAGGTTGCTAGGCGAATGCAACATTGGATTGAAGTTAAACGTGACTTCTAACACCTTCAACATCACGGATCGCAAGTGCGGGACAAAACAAAAGGTATGTCGTCTATTTCCCATCTTATCTTGTTTTCTGGTGTGGTTTCATTGTAATCAGATGATGCAAAATATCTGAATTTCATTTAGGCCCCGATGTAATATCGGCCATGCCTTGCCTGCCAATCGGGGCTTAAATCACGGCAGCGACCACATGCCAATCGATCACAATCCAGAAACAACTAATTTCAAGATAATCAAATTCATTTGTTTGCACAATCATGTCATAAGATCCAAATCATCTGTAATTTGTGTTATTGTCTATCCATGATCAATATTTTCCTACTAAATATCGGAAAACTTCCACGGTAAAGATTGAGTGAAATATTTAGTATGAAAATATTGATCATGGATAGACAATAACACTAAATATAGAACATTTAGATGTGCTTATGACATCATTGTGCATAAAATAATGATTTTGATTATCTTGAGAGTGGATGTTTCTGGATTTGCAACAAATGTCTGTGCAAAACGCCCCTTGTCTGCTGCAGTGTTACATCCAACAGAGTTAAATTTATGGAAATTAAACAATCAATTCCTTCCATTTGGCATAGAATTTCATGACAAAGTGAGATTTAAAAATCATGTTATATTGTGAATTCTTGTGTGAATGGAATCAGTTTGTTATTTGGATATTTTGGCTATTTAAACAATTATTTTTAGATAGATGTTTAGATCTAGTAATTGAATTTAATTGATTTGATGACACTGATGCATATTAATTTTTTGGAGGGTATTGACAATTTGTTTTAACATTACAATAATATTCTGATCTCGAGAATATCACATTTTTGAATTTTCAAGGCAGTCTGGGTGTTTATTACTATTTCCGTCACAACGATTAATTTTGTATTTAGCTACGTAATTAGGTAATTAACTAATTATATACTTTAATTTTAGGCCATCCAAGTAAGATATAACCATATAACCATATAACAATTACAGCACGGAAACAGGCCATCTCGGCCCTACAAGTCCGTGCCGAACAAATTTTTTTTCCCTTAGTCCCACCTGCCTGCACTCATACCATAACCCTCCATTCCCTTCTCATCCATATGCCTATCCAATTTATTTTTAAATGATACCAATGAACCTGCCTCCACCACTTCCACTGGAAGCTCATTCCACACCGCTACCACTCTCTGAGTAAAGAAGTTCCCCCTCATATTACCCCTAAACTCTGTCCCTTAATTCTGAAGTCATGTCCTCTTGTTTGAATCTTCCCTATTCTCAAAGGGAAAAGCTTGTCCACATCAAGTCTGTCTATCCCTCTCATCATTTTAAAGACCTCTATCAGGTCCCCCCTTAACCTTCTGCGCTCCAGAGAATAAAGACCTAACATATTCAACCTATCTCTGTAAATTAGTTGTTGAAACCCAGGCAACATTCTAGTAAATCTCCTCTGTACTCTCCCTATGATGGATCATTTGTTTCAGAATCCTTCAATCTATAATAACTGAAAATGTCATTCAGTTCTCTTACTTCTGCCTACAGTGAGCCCAGGTCAAACCAGAACAAAGGTATAAAAAGGCCAAAGACATCCACAGGCAAAGGGTGGAAGACCACTTCAATACCACGGACACCAGAAGCATGTGGCAGGGTGTCAGAGACATCACTAACTACAAGAGCAGCCCCGCCTGCCCCCACGGTGATATCACACTGGCCAACGAACTAAACACCTTCTTTGCCCGCTTCGAAACTGGCAACACCACCAGGAGTGGAATAACCCCGGCCATGGCGGAGGGACAGGCCTTATCACTGAGCACTCAGGAGGTACAGTGCGCTCTGCGTAGGATCAATCCACACAAGGCTGCAGGCCCGGATGGAGTCCAGGGAAGGGTACTAAAGGACTGTGCTGTACAGCTGGCGGAGGTATTCACGAGAATCTTTAATCTGTCTCTATCTCCGGCAACGGTCCCCAAGTGCCTGAAAACAGCCACCATAGTGCCGGTGCCGAAAAAGTCTAAAGTCACCAACCTGAATGACTACCGCCCGGTTGCCCTAACTCCAATCCCAATGAAGTGCTCCGAAAGGCTGGTCCTCTCCCACATCAAATCCAGCATCCCTGCCTCACTGGACTCTCATCAATTTGCATACAGGGCAAATAGATCGACAGAGGATGCCATCTCTCTGGCTCTTCACACTGTCCTGACTCACCTGGACAGACAGGGCATGTACGTGAGGATGCTCTTCATAGACTATAGCTCTGCAATCAATACGGTCACCCCCACCAAGCTCACCACCAAACTCCACCAGCTAGGTCTCTGCTCGCCGATATGCGATTGGATCCTGAACTTTCTGACGGAGCGACCGCAGGCAGTGAGACTGGGCCCGCACCTGTCCTCCACTATCACCCTGAGCACGGGCACACCACAGGGTTGTATACTAAGCCCCATGCTCTACTCCCTCTTCACTCACGACTGTGTTCCTGCATTCGACACCAACATCATCGTGAAGTTTGCAGACGACACAACAGTGATTGGGCTGATCACCAACGGTGATGAAACAAAATACAGAGCGGAGGTGCAGAAACTGGCGGACTGGTGCGCACGTAACAACTTGTCACTAAACACCTCCAAGACCAAGGAGCTGATTATTGACTTCAGGAGGTCCCATAATGGAGAATACGTCCCAATCTCCATTTACGGGGACAGTGTGGAGAGAGTGTCCAGCTTTAAGTTTCTGGGCACTCACATTTCAGAGGACCTCACATGTTCCACCAACTCCGCTGCGCCGGTCAAGAAGGCACAGCAACGACTGTTCTTCCTGAGAACATTAAAAAAGACTGGTCTGCCCCAACAGCTGCTGACAATAATCTACCGCTGCACCACAGAGAGCATATTAACGTATGGCATCTCTGTGTGGTATCTCAGCTGCACGGAGGCGGAGAGGAGAGCTCTTCAGTGCGTCGTCCACAGAGCGCAGAGGATTATTGGGACAGAGCTACCAGCCTTGGAGGGCATCTGCCACACACGATGCCTCAGGAAGGCCATCAGCATCCATAAAGACTCCTCACACCCTTGTAACTGACTGTTCGAACTACTTCCTTCCGGCAGAAGTTACAAGGCCTTCTACGCCCGAACCTCCACTCAGAAACAGCTTCATTCCCAGAGCTATAGCGGCTCTGAACCGGCCCTGCTTAGTGCCCCCACCCCCCTGGACTGGCTCCCTCGGATGGCCACGTCACACAGTTTATTTATTTTATTTTTTGACATCGGTTGGAAGCTGCATACTAAATCTCGTTGCACTGACGTGCAATGACAATAAAATATATTATTATTATTATAATTATTATTATTATTATTAATTTTTAAGAAAGTTATGGTCTTTTATGTACATTTATGTAAATCAACTGCCACAGAATGTAGTTGAGGCCAGTTCATTGGCTATATTTAAGAGGGAGTTAGATTTGGCCCTTGTGGCTAAAGGGATCAGGGGGTATGGAGAGAAGGCAGGGTTTGGGATACTGAGTTGGATGATCAGCCATGATCATATTGAATGGTGGTGCAGGCTCGAAGGGCCGAATGGCCTACTCCTGCACCTATTTTCTACGTTTGACTGTCCTCGATCACAGCTTTTGTGTTAAGTCAATGGAAAAGCAATAGGGAACAAGATGTTAATTTCCGAGCATGAAAATGGCCATAACTTTTTTTTTTAATACTGAAGATATGAAAGTGAATTAGGTATCAAATTAGCGTTCTTTTTATGCTTTATCTGATGGGATAACTTACAGGCTGAATTTTTTAAATCTCATAATTTTGTAACATTCCTATGCAGTGGTGCCAAATTATTGCACACATTACAGGGATGAAATCCACAAAAGAACATTAAATAGGCAGTACAAACCTGAACTCCAGAAATGCTCTCTTTCTGTTCCTGCTCCATTTCCTGGATGTCTGATTCCTTTTCAGAGAGAGATTCGAAGGCAGATTTCACCTGTTCCTGGGGTTGGGTTTCAGATCAGAGAACAAAAAATGTCAGAAAATAAACAAAACATGACACAATAATGTGATCAGAATCGGTTTGTTTTTACCTTGTAGATTTCAACAGCTTCATCTACCGGCATGAACCTGTGAGACTTGTGTTCCCGCCCAGCTGCACAAATCACACAGATCAGCTTCTTGTCGGTTTCACAAAACAACTTCAGTTCTTCCTGATGTTTCTCGCACTGAAGTTTACTTTCCTTCTCTGTCCGATTCAGGCTCAGTGTTCGAGCTTTCTCAGACAGTCTCGCCAAGGCCCGGCTAACCCTGAGGGTGCGGTCTGTAAACTCCTCTCTACATTCCGGGCAGGGGTTTCTCCCCTCCCTGACCCAACTCAGTGTGATACAGGAGCGGCAGAAGTAGTGGCCACACTCCAGTGACACCGGATCGGTGAAGAAATCCAGGCAGATGGGACAAACTGCCTCCTCGGTTAAACTCTCGACCGGGTCTTTCGCAGCCATTTTAACCTCCACTTCCTGGTTCAAAACGCATTCCCAATCGCTGAAACTGCTGACGCCCTGCAGTAATTAATTGGAGCGCCGGAGGCTGAAGTTCATGGGATCAAGAGGTGAATGGATTGGGTAGTTTTCCACTGCGCGCGCTGCCGTCTCGTGGAATGAATGTCATTTGGCTGCAAGTGTTGAGTGTTCAGTGTCCTGGCCGCTCACAACTAATCTCACATGAGGAAGGGATCAGTTAAACATTAAACTGCATCTGCCCACTCACCCAATCTGTCCTAGTCACCCTTCATCCTCGTAGCATCCTCCTCACAGTTCGCACTGCCACCCAGCTGTGTGTCATCTCCTCTCTTTCTCACCTCCTATCTCTCTCTCTCCCCTTCCCCCACTGACACATCGCCCGCATCCCTGACTCATCCGCCCCCGTCCCTCGCAACCTCTCCCCGCCCCTCACCTCCCGTCACTCTCCCCGCCTCTCCCCGTCACTCTCCCCGTCCCTCTCCCCTCTCTCTCCCCGCCCCTCTCCCCGCTCCCTCTCTCCCCGCCCTCTCCCCCCTCCCCCTCTCCCCGCCTCTCTCTCCCCCCCCTCTCTCTCCCCGCCTCTCTCCCCGCCTCCCCCCCCCGCCCTCTCCCGCCTTCTCCCCCGCCTCTCTCCCCCCCCGCCTCTCTCCCCCCTCCCCGTCCCTCTCCCCGCCTCTCTCCCCCCCTCTCTCTCCCCGCCTCTCTCCCCGCCTCACTCCCCGCCTCTCTCCCCGCCTCTCTCCCCGCCCTCTCCCCGCCCCTCCCCCGTCTCTCCCCCGCCCCTCTCCCGCCTCTCCCCCGCCCCTCTCCCCATCTCTCCGCCTCTCGCTTCCCCGCCCCCCGCTCTCCCCTCTCCTCGCTCTCCCTCCGCCCCCCCATCTCTCTCCCCGCTTCTCCCCCGCCTCTCTCCCGCCCCCCTCCCGCCCCCTCACTCCCCGCTTCTCCCCCTCACTCCCCGCTTCCCTCTCTCCCCGCCTCTCTCCCCGCCCCTCTCCCCCCCCTCCGCTCTCCCGCCCCTCTCCCCGCCTCACTCCCCGCTTCTCCCGCCTCTCTCCCCGCTTCTCGCACCTCTCTCCCCGCTTCTCCCACCTCTCTCCCCGCTTCTCCCGCCCCTCTCCCCCGTCCCTCTCCACACGACCCCCCTCTCACTTTCCCAGGGCACCGGCTTCCCGTCTTCCTTCCTCCCTTACACTTTCCACTCCCCACCCCTCGCCTGCACCGCCGCCTCCCCCTCTCTCCTCCAGCCCAGCGGGCCACTTGATTCGGTGGGGTTTCCCCACAGCCTGCAGCCGGCGCCCATTGTGCAGACGTGACCGGGACACCGCGGGGGAAGCGGCCCTCTGACTGCAAGGCAGCGGGATCGCTGCGGCTGCTGGCAGATACAGAGAGAGAGGCCACTCGGCCCGCGCGTTGCGGCTGTCCGCTGTCGGGAGTGGACACTTGTCAGTAAAACGAGGAACTCAGCGGGTCGGGCAGCATCGACACGAAATGTCTGCCCATTCCCGCTCTCCAGAGATACAATACAATACAATACAATTTTATTTGTCATTTGAACCTCGTTGAGGTCCAAACGAAATGTTGTTTCTGCAGCCATACGTACAAAAAGAAAAAGACCCAAGACACAACACAATTTACACAGACATCCATCCTCGCATCTCCTCCTCGCTGTGATGGAAGGCAAAAATGCATCTCTCCCCTGCAATCCCCTCCTCCCCCCGATGTCAGAGTCAAAGCCCCCGGCGGGCGATGGTAGTTGTCCCGCGGCCATAAACGCTGCGCCGGGTGATGTAAGGCCACGCTCCTGGTCTTGGTGTTGGAGCCCCCGGCGGGCGCTAGCAAAGTCCCGCGGCCATTCCAAACAGCGCGATGATGTAAGGCCCCGCTCCAAGTAATCTTCAACCCCGCAACTCGGGCGGGAGAAGTCGCCGTTGCGGAAGCCCCGAAAAGCGGTCTCCCAGCAGGGACCCGCGGGCTCCCGGTGTTCCTGTCTACCCGACCTGCGGTTGGAGCCTCCGAATCTCCGGGGGTCGGGTCACAGCCGCGGGCCACCACCGCTCCGGACTCGGCCAGCTTCGTGATGGTGAGTAAAGTCCGCAGCTCCGCGACTGGAGCCCCAGGTCATTCCTGCTGGAGGCCGCTCCACGTTGCTCAGCCCCAACGACAACGGAGACCCGACAAAGAAAAGGCCGGGTCTCCCGTGCAGGGGGGAGATTTTAAAGTCCCCCCCCCCCCACCCCCCCCACACACACACACATACCCCTTCAAAAAAACAAAAAACTACATTGAAACGAGACAGAAAATAATAAAAAGACAGACGGATTGCAGAGGCCGCTGCGACGTGAGTCCACTCCAGCTTTTTGTGTCTATTTGAGAACAATCTTGGGACAGGTCCCATTAAATGAGTGTATATTTCGAGTTTTTGCGTGGCTCGTCCACGTTGGTCATTCCAGCGAGAATCCACAGGTCCAAGGAGGGCCCGGTTCTAGGTGGTTGGGGGCTGACTCGATCTATGATGTCTTAGAGCTGACTTGATCTTGGATGTCAGTATGAATAGGACTGCTCTTGTTCACCAAGCTTTGGAAGTCACCACCGTAAGGGTGACGGAACTGAGCTGTCACGCCGTCCGGCTAGTATGTTAACCCGTAATTACATCAACTGCTGTGTTTTTTGGGGTTTTTTTTCCTTTTCCTGAGATCTTGATTAGCCGGTCTGAGTTTGGATGGTTTCACTGTGATCCTGGCCTTGACGTGTACGCATCCGCTTTGGCTCCACTTGCTGTTTTCCCGATCCTCCTGGCTCTGGCTAGCCGAACTGGGTACCAGCAAGGCATAGTTTCAGGTGGTAATCTCAGTTGTCTCAACTCCTCTTCGCTGGTTTGGATGGAAGAGGATGTTAGCACAGGTCCCGCAGGTAATGATCTGGCTTGAGTGCAGTTTATGCACTTTACGCAATGACTCGCTGCTGGTGGCTCATTTGCAGGGACCGTGTTTGTCCGGGACAAGTCCCATCCGGATAGACCCAATCTTTTGGGATTGACAGCCATATTTTTTGTTTGCGTTGCATCCCGTGTCTGCGCAGGCTCCGATCTCCGCAGATCGGTCTCCATCTCGTGTTGCTTTCCAAGTCGTTTTAGCCGTCGAAATAACGTCGTTTCCAGCGGGGCCACGTGGAGGCACGACTCACTGAGGACGGGAGAACACGAAAAGGCGTCCTCAGCTACTGTAACTTTGCCAGAGACTCTCACTTAAGAGAGTCATAGTTACTCCCGCCAAGTGATAGGTGGATACAGGTGAGGGGATGATCAGTGGGTGGATGGAAAAAGTGACAATGACTAGAGGTGAAAATGAGACAAAATGATGTCAGAAGAGGAGAAGAAGAGGAGGCCAGATGGTGGGGGGAGGGCGGATGAGTGGGAGGGGTGGGGCGGGATGGGGGGGGGGGGGGGCGGGGGTAACCGTGAAATGGGGGTCTTGGAGATGGGAGATGAGCGTGTGGAAGAGGGGAAAGGAGCAGGGTGACTGGGGAAGGGTGGGGGATGATGACAGAAATGTGATCACTCAAATTTCCAGTCATCTCCCCAGCCCATCCCTCCCTCTCTTTCCCCTTTCCACCCCCCGGCAAAATCTGTGTGCACATCTGATCTTCTAGAGGTGTATTGATCTTACAGATGTGTATAAAATCATGAGAGGAATAGATCGGGTGGATGAACAGAGTCTCTTGCCCAGAGTAGGGGAATCGCAGACCAGAGGACATGGTTTCAAGGTGAAGTGGAAAAGATTTAATAGGAATCTGAGGGGTAACTTTTTCACACAAAGGGTGGTGGATGTATGGAACAAGCTGCCGCATGTTGCATTTGAGGCTGGGACTATGCCGACGTTTAAGAAAGAATTAGACAGGTACATGGATAGGACAGGTTGAGAGGGATATGGACCAAGCGCAGGCAGGTAGGACAAGTGTACCTGGGACATGTTGGTCGGTGTGGGCAAGTTGGGCTTCCACGCGGTATCACTCTATGACACTATGATTTCTCCCATCACCCTGCTCCTTTCCCCTCCCCCATTTCCATTTGATTTTTACAGATTCTGCCTGTCCCACTGAGTTCATCCAGCACCCTTTAGTTTTGCTCGAGATTGTGGAACCTGTGGTACTTACTGCCTTGTCTTACAAAATTCTTAAGGGTTGGACAGGCTAGATGCAGGAAGATTGTTTCCGGTGTTGGGGAGGTCCAGAACTATGGGTCACAGTTTAAGGATAAGAGGGAAGTCTTTTACGACCGAGATGAGAAGATCATTTTTTACACAGAGAGTGGTGAATCTGTGGAATTCTCTGCCACAGAAGGTAGTTGAGGCCAGATCATTGGCTATATTTAAGAGGGAGTTAGATGGGGCCCTTGTGGCTAAAGGGATCAGGGGGTATGGAGAAAAGGCAGGGATGGGATACTGAGTTGGATGATCAGCCATGATCATATCGAATGGCGGTGCTGGCTCGAAGGGCCGAATGGCCTACTCATGCACCGATTTTCTATGTTTCTATGAAAGGGAAACGAGAGATATAGATGGTGATAGAGGGAGATATAAAACAAATGAATGAAAGATATGCAAAAAAATAACAATGATAAAGGGAACAGGCCGTGGTTGGAAAAAGGCTAGATGCTGGAAAAATGTTCCCGATGTTGGGGGGGTCCAGTGACAGGTGTCACAGTGTGAGACTAAGTGGTAGTCCATTTAGAACTGAGATGAGGAAAAACTTTTTCACCCAGAGAGTTGTGAATCTATGGAATTCGCTGTCACAGAAGGCAGTGGAGGCCAATTCACTGGATATATTCAAGAGATAGTTAAATATAGCTCTTGTGGCTAGGAAAGAACAGCAGATGCTGGTTTAAATTGAAAGTAGAAGATTCCTTCTCTCCAGACATGCTCAGTGGCACAGGCAGCATGTCTGGAGAGAAGGGATGCCTTCTCTCCAGAGTGCTGCCTATCCCGCTGCATTTACTCCATCATGTTTGTCTACCTAGCTCTTCGGCTAATGGAATCAAGGGAT
>NW_026576270.1:0-2500 GCF_028641065.1 Leucoraja erinaceus
CTCTGTGTCTCTCTGTCTCTGTGTCTCTCTGTCTCTGTGTCTCTCTGTCTCTCTGTCTCTGTCTCTGTGTGTCTCTGTGTCTCTCTGTCTCTCTCTCTGTGTGTCTCTGTGTCTCTGTATATGTGTGGTTGTGTCTCTGTGTGTCTGTGTGTGTGTGTTCGTATGTCTTTATAACAAGAGGAATGGAGTATAGGTCCTTCGAGCCTGCACAAAGAGGTCCTTCTGCAGTTGTACAGGGCCCTAGTGAGACCACACCTGCAGTATTGTGTGCAGTTTTGGTCTCCTAATTTGAGGAAGGAAATTCTTGCTATTGAGGGAGTGCAGCGTAGGTTCACCAGGTTAATTCCCGGGATGGCGGGACTGTCATATGCTGAGAGAATGGAGTGGCTGGGCTTGTACACTCTAGAGTTTAGAAGGATGAGAGGGCATCTCATTGAAACACATAGAAACATAGAAACATAGACAATAGGTGCAGGAGTTGGCTGTATTTAAGAGGGAGTTAGATGTCTCCCTGTGGCTAAAGGGATCAGGGGGTATGGAGAGAAGGCAGGTACAGGATACTGAGTTGGATGATCAGCCATGATCATATTGAATGGCGAATGGTGCAGGCTCGAAGGGCCGAATGGCCTCTATTCCTGTACCTATTTTCTATGTCTATGTTTCTATGGATAAAGGGAATGCCTACCTTCAATGACTGGTGTACCATGACACCCAGGTCTCGCTGCATCTCCCCTTTTCCTAATCGGCCACCATTTAGATAATAATCTACTTTCCTGTTTTTGCCACCAAAATGGATAACCTCACATTTATCCACATTATACTGCATCTGCCATGCATTTGCCCACTCACCCAGCCTATCCAAGTCACCTTGCAGCCTCCTAGCATCCTCCTCACATCTAACACTGCCCCCCAGCTTAGTGTCATCTGCAAACTTGGAGATGTTGCATTCAATTCCCTCGTCCAGATCATTAAAACACGGGACTATAAACTGGACTGGACTGATGCCAGTGGGAACTGCCAGCGTCCCACATTGTATCAGCAGTCCCACCAACATTAAGCTGACACTAAAATTAGTATTCAATCTTGGTATCAATACTCCAGCCAAAATCGATATTCCTGTCCCATATCCCAGCTCCATGCAGCATCACCACCACTCTAATGTCAGTGCAGCCACCAGGAGCCATCCTCCTCTCTTTAGTTTAGTTTAGAGATACAGCACGGAAACAGGCCATTCGGCCCACCCAGTCCGTGCCGACCAGCGAAGTGGGAGAGAAGGCTGAATGTCGATCACAGACGGGGTGTGCCGTGGACCAGCCGTCCTCCAGTGGCGGAGTTATTGTCTTCACCGCATGTGGCCAACATCAATCCTCACTGCCAGGACCAATTCACCAGTAACTCCCTTCCTCAGTTTGTACACACACACACACGCAGTATTGATCGTGTGGAATAATCAGCACTTACAATATTCCGTGCAGTGTCCACATCAATGCTAATGTAAATACTCCCATCGATATCAACGTTCCCACCAGAATATTGCACCCAAACACATCTATAATCACAATCTCACACCGACAAACATTAATACTACATCCAATATCAAAACCAATATTCCTCACAAAATTAATCACACTACCAATACCAATATCAATCCTGGCTATTGAGGGAGTGCAGCGTAGGTTCACCAGGTTAATTCCCGGGATGGCGGGACTGTCATATGCTGAGAGAATGGAGCGGCTGGGCTTGTACACTCTGGAGTTTAGAAGGATGAGAGGGCATCTCATTGAAACATATAAGATTGTTAAGGGTTTGGACACGTTAGAGGCAGGAAACATGTTGGGGGAGTCCAGAACCAGGGGCCACACACACACACAGTTTAATACCAATATTATTACGAGGATGTTGCCAGGACTCGAGCTACGGAGAGAGGTTGGGCGGGCTTTTAAAATGTCACTTTATTGCCACGTGTACTGAGGTACAGTGAACATTCTGGGCCCCGTGTCTGAGGAAGGATGTGCCGGCTCTGGAGGTTTACAAGAACTATCCCAGGAATGAGTGGGTTAACGTACGATGAGCGTTTGTCGGCACTGGGCCTGTACTCGCTGGAGTTTAGAAGGATGAGCGGGAACCTCATTGAAACGTACAGAATAGTGAAAGGCCGGGATAGAGTGGATGTGGAGAGGATGTTTCCACTAGTGGGAGAGTCTAGGACCAGAGGGCACAGCCTCAGAATTAAAGGACGTTCCTTTAGGAAGGAAATGAGGAGGAATTTCTTTAGCCAGAGGGTGGTGAATCTGTGGGATTCCTTGCCACAGACGGCTGTGGAGGCCACAAGTCAGTGGATATATTTTAGGCAGTGTGCATGCGTGCGTGCGTGTGTGTGTGTGTGTGCGTGTATGTGTGCGTGTGTGTGTGTGCGCGTGCGTGTGCATGCGTGCATGTTTGTGTGTGTGTGTACCTGTGTGTGTACGTGTGTACGTGTGTGTGTACATGTGTGTGTACG
>NW_026576270.1:7500-27500 GCF_028641065.1 Leucoraja erinaceus
CAACTCAAATTGGAGGAGCAGCACCTCATATTTCTCTTCAGTAGTTACTCCCCAGCGGTATGAACATTGACTTCTCTAACTCCAAGTAACCCTTGTTTTCCCTCTCTCTCCCCCTCCCCACCTGAGTTCTCCTCCCAGTCTGACTGTCCTGACTACATTTTATCTGTAGATCTCGTATGAACTTTTCCCTTGTACTGTATCCCCTTTGATCTGTGTTTTCACACCTTACCCTTCAATATCTCTGTGTCTCCCTCTCCGCTGACTCTCAGTCTGAAGAAGGGTCTCGACCCGAAACGTCACCTATCCATGTTCTCCACACAGATGCTGCCTGACCCGCTGAGTTACTCCAGCACTCTGTGAAACGTCACCTATCCATGTTCTCCACAGATGCTGCCTGACCCGCTGAGTTATGTTGCAGCAGCATCTATGGAGCGAAGGAAATAGGCAACGTTTCGGGCCGAAATCCGGAAGGGTTTCGGCCCGAAACGTTGCCTATTTCCATAGCTCCACAGATGCTGCTGCACCCACTGAGTTACTCCAGCACTTTTCAGTGTAAACCAGCACCTGCAGTTCCTTCATACACATGTCCTTTAAACCTTGCCCCCCTTTATCTGTTGGGGTAGGGGGGAGAGTGAGATCGCGCCCTCATTAACTGGCAGCTGTGGTGAGTGTCCGGAGGGGCCGGACTGTCCGGAGTGTCCGGTATCGGGCAGCGGTCAGATTCCCTGCCCTTGCCTGGTATTCTGTGCGTGCGCAGGAATCGTCCCAGCTCCAGAGTTAATGGGCTGTGAAATCTCCCAGCTCCTCTCCTCAATCTCTCTCCCCCCCTCTTCCTCCCTCACTGGAACCGTTCCATCTGCTAACCGCCCTTTGTCGATGTATAAACACACAGCATTGTGTAGTGTTGTGTAGTCCCCACCCCGCACCAAGCTGCCCTCCACACGAACCCTAACGTCAGCTCACTCACTCACTCACTCACTCACGGGGAACATCACACCCTGCCTCTCCCCCCCCCCCTCCCCCCTCCCCCCTCCCCCTCCCCCTCCCCCCCTTTACACCCCCCTCTACCCCTCTCCCCCTCCCCCCTCTACCCCCCCCCCCCTTTACACCCCCTCTCCCCTTTACCCCCCCCTCTCCCCCCCTCCCCCCCCTTTACCCCCCTCTCCCCCTTTACACCCCCCTCTCCCCCCTCCCCCCCTTTACACCCCCTCTCCCCCTCCCCTACACCCCCCTCTCCCCCTCCCCCCCTTTACACCCCCTCTCCCCCTTTACCCCCCCCTCTCCCCCTCCCCCCCTTTACACCCCCTCCCCCCCCACCCCCCCTCCCCCCTCCCCCCCCTTTCCCCCCCGTCCCCCTCCCCCTTCCCCCCCTCTCCCCCTCCCCCCCTTTACACCCCCCCTCTCCCCCTTTACACCCCCCTCTCCCCCCCCCCCCCCTTTACACCCCCTCCCCCCCTTTAACACCCCCCCTCTCCCCCTCCCCCCCCCCTTTACACCCCCCTCTCCCCCTTTACACCCCCCCTCTCCCCCTCCCCCCCCTTTACAACCCCCCCTTCGCCCCCCTATCCTCCTCCCCCTTCTCCCTCTCCACCACCCCCCCTCTCCCCCTCTCCCCCACTCCCACTCCCCCCCAGACCCTCTAACCCCCCTCTCCCCCCCTCTCCCCCTATCCCCCCTCCCCTATCCCTCTCCCCCTCCCCCCCCTCTCTCCCCCATCTCCCTCCCTCTCCCCCCCTCTACAACCCCCCAACCCCCCTCTACCCCCCCTCTCCCCCTCTCCCCCCTATCCCTCCGATCCCTCTCCCCCTCTCCCCTCCCTCCCTCTCCCCCTTTACACCCCCCTCTCCCCCCTATCCCCTCTCCCCACTATCCCCCTCCCCCACCCCCCCTCTCTCTCCGTTTCCCCCTCTCCATCTCGTTCAAGAAGGAACTGCAGAAGCTGGAAACATCGAAGGTAGACAGAAATGCTGGAGAAACTCAGCGGATGCAGCAGCATCAATGGAGCGAAGGAAATAGGTAACGTTTCGGGCCGGATGATTCTCTATTTCTTCAGTCAGAGGGTGGTGAATCTGTGGGATTCTTTGCCACAGACGGCTGTGGAGGCCACAAGTCAGTGGATATATTTAAGGCGGAGATAGATAGATTGTTGATTAGTGCGGGTGTCAGGGGTTATGGGGAGAAGGCAGGAGAATGGCGTTGGGAGGGTGAGATAGATCGGCCGTGATTGAATGGTGGGGTCCTCAATGGGCCGAATGGCCTAATTCTGCTGCTGGAACGTGTGCTGTGTGGATGGTGACTCTGGAGGGGGGTGTGGGGGGAGGAGGGGAGGAGGGGGGGAGGGTGGGAGGGGGGAGGTGGTGGCACTGGTCACCCGTCACTCCGTACTTCCTGCGATCGACCATCAATAGAACACCTCACACCCAGTCCAGTTTACTGTCCCGTTGCCGAGGTACAGTGAAAAGCTTCTGTTGGCGTGCTAACCAGTCAGCGGAAAGACAATACATGATTACAATCGAGCCGTCCACAGTGTACAGATACAGGATAAAGGGAATAACGTTTAGTGCAAGGTAAAGCCGGCAAAGTCCGATCAAGGATAGTCCGAGAGTCTGCACTGAGGTGGATGGGAGGACAGGACCGCTCTCTAGTTGGTGAGTAGGACGGTTCAGTGTGTCGTTGCCTGATAACAGCGGGAAGAAACTGTCCCTGAATCTGGAGGTGTGTGTGTGTGCGTGTGTGTGTGTGTGTGTGTGTGTGTGTGTGTGTGTGTGTGTGTGTGTGTGTGTGTGTGTGTGCGTGTGCGTGTGCGTGGTGTGCGCGTGTGCGTGTGCGCGTGCATGCGTGTGCGTGCGTGCGTGTGTGTGTGTGTGTGTGTGTGTGTGTGTGTGTGTGTGTGTGTGTGTGACGGTCTGGGCTGTGTCCAGGGTCTGGAGACTGTTTTTGCTTCAGTTTTCATTCCAGCCGCTTTGTATTTCCTGATATCCGGAATGACATGTGTTTTGTGAGATTCTATTTTTACCGGTGGGGGCAGGAGGTGCGGAGAGAACCTGGTCCTCACTGCCCGCAGGAACATCGATTTCTTCCCGCAATCTCAGAGTGTGAACATTGTCATCTGTGTCAGCTCACCGCATCCCAGACAGCCCAGCTCAGCCCAGCCCAGCCCAGCCCAGCCCAGCTCAGCCAAGCCCAGCCCAGCTCAGCCCAGCCCAGCCCCAGCCCAGCCCAGCCCAGCCCAGCCCAGCCCAGCCCCAGCCCAGCCCAGCTCAGCCCAGCCCAGCCCAGCCCAGCCCAGCCCAGCCCAGCCCAGCTCAGCCCAGCCCAGCCCAGCCCCGGGGGGGGGGGACAAAAGACAATACATGCAGTAGAGGCCATTTGGCCCTTCGAGCCAGCACCGCCATTCAATGTGATCATGGCTGATCATCCCAAATCAGTACCCCGTTCCTGCCTTCTCCCCATATCCCCTGACTCCGCTATCTTTAAGAGCCCTATCTAGCTCTCTCTTGAAAGTCTCCAGAGAACCGGCCTCCACTGCCCTCTCAAGCAGAGAATTCCACAGACTCACAACTCTCTGTGAGAAAAAGTGTTTCCTCGTCTCCATTCTAAATGGCTTACTCCTTATTCTTAAACTGTGTGTGTGTGGCCCCTGGTTCTGGACTCCCCCCCAACATCGGGAACATGTTTCCTGCCTCTAGCGTGTCCAAACCCTTAATAATCTTATATGTTTCAATGAGATTCCCTCTCATCCTTCTAAACTCCAGAGTGTACAAGCCCAGCTGCTCCACATTCTCTCAGCATATGACAGTCCCGCCATCCCGGGAATTAACCTTGTAAACCTACGCTGGGCTCCCTCAATAGCAAGAATGTCCTTCCTCAAATTAGGAGACCAAAACTGCACACAATACTCCAGGTGTGAGGGGGGGGGGGGGGGCGGGGAGATGGAGCGGGGCTTTGTGTCCGCTCCCAGCCCCCCTTGACCCGATGATAGAACCCCCACACTGCACAATGTCATCAACACCAGCTGATTGACCCAAACAACAACCGCAGTGGAGTGGGGGGGAGATGGGGGATGGGGTGGGGGGAGAGAGTGGGGGGGAGGGAGTGGGGGGGAGAGAGTGGGGGGGAGAGAGTGGGGGGGAGGGAGTGGGGGGATGATGGGGCAACAGGGCGAGAGATGGGGCAAGAGAGGGAGGTGAGCGGGGGAGGGGGTCAGGGAGTGGGGGGGAGGTGAGCGGGGGAGGGGTCAGGGAGTGGGGGGGGTGGTCTTTTCCGCTGACTGGTCAGCACACAACAAAAACTTCTCACTGTACCCAGGTACACGTGACAATAAACCACACTGTACTGTACTGTACTGAGTGGGCTGGCACGGACAGGATGGGCTGAAGGGCCTGTCCCCTGCAGTAGTGTGTGCCCAGACTCTGTGGCACTGATTGCCAGGAGCTGAGTATTGATCGGCAGTTGCTTTACACCGGCAGCTGGAAGGTTTAAATTCTTTTAATTAAATAGCGGTGGAATAAAAGATGAGTGTGGGTGTGGGGGCAGGATGTGCTGCAGACTGTCAGGGTGGTGGCTGCATTACTCTGATGTATTCAGCAGCAGTGCTGACCTGGACTATCGCAGTCCACAGTGCAGCCAGCATCAATCTGCCATGCAAATGCGGTCAAAGTGACTGCAGCTGCACTGGTGCTGAAACAACTGGACAAGGCGCGCATTGTGATGGGCCATGTGTTGCAATAGGCAATAGGTGCAGGAGTAGAGGCCATTCGGCCCCTTCCAGCCTGCACCATTCGCCATTCAATATGATCACGGCTGATCATCCAACTCAGTATCCTGTACCTGCCTTCTCTCCAAACCCCCTGACGTGGGAGTTCCGTCACCGGGGAACTGCGAGGGGTTATCCCATATCACTAGAATTTAGAAGATTGAGGGGGGATCTTATAGAAACTTACAAAATTCTTAAGGGGTTGGACAGGCTAGGTGCAGGAAGATTGTTCCCGATGTTGGGGAAGTCCAGGACAAGGGGTCACAGTTTAAGGATAAGAGGGAAATCTTTTAGGACCGAGATGAGGAAATCATTTTTCACACAGAGAGTGGTGAATCTGTGGAATTCTCTACCACAGAAGGTAGTTGAGGCCACACAGTTCATTGGCTATATTTAAGAGGGAGTTAGATGTGGCCCTTGTGGCTAAAGGGATCAGGGGGTATGGAGAGAAGGCAGGTACGGGATACTGAGTTGGATGATCAGCCATGATCATATTGAATGGCGTTGCAGGCTCGAAGGGCCGAATGGCCTACTCCTGCACCTAATTTCTATGTTTCTATGACATTATTAAGAGCCCTATCTAGCTCTCTCTTGAAAGTCTCCAGAGAACCTGCCTCCACCTCCCTCTGAGGCAGAGAATTCCACAGACTCACAACTCTCGGTGAGAAAAAGTGTTTCCTCGTCTCCGTTCTAAATGGCTTACCCCTTATTCTTAAACTGTGTGTGGCCCCTGGTTCTGGACTCCCCCAACATCGGGAACATGTTTCCTGCCTCTAGCGTGTCCAAACCCTTAACAATCTTATATGTTTCAATGAGATGCCCTCTCATCCTTCTAAACTCCACAGAGTGGACAAGCCCACAGCCGCTCCATTCTCTCAGCGTATGACAGTCCCGCCATCCCGGGAATTAACCTGGTGAACCTACGCTGGGCTCCCTCAATAGCAAGAATGTCCTTCCTCAAATTAGGGGACCAAAACTGCACACAATACTCCAGGTGCGGTCTCACCAGGGCCCTGTACAACTGCAGAAGGACCTCTTTGCTCCTATATTCGATTCCCCTTGTTATAAAAGCCAACATGCCATTCGCTTTCTTCACTGCCTGCTGCAAGGGAGAGCCGCTAATGTTAGTAACGAGCGCGCAATGTCCCGTCCCCCTCCCCCTCTCCCCCGACCTCCAGTTCAGTTTAGTTTGTAGTAACGTCTAGCGCAGCACAGTGAAAAGCTCTTAGTGCAGTTTCAGTTTAGAGATACAGCGCGGAAACAGGCCCTTCAGCCCATCGAACCCGTGCCGACCAGCGATCCCCGCACACTAACACTATCCTACACACACTGGGGACAATTCACATTTACACCAAGTCAATTAACCTACAAACCTGGAGTGTGGGAGGAAACCGGAGCGCCCGGAGAAAACCCACGCAGGTCATGGGGAGAACGTGCAAACTCCGTACAGACAGCACCCGTAGTCGGGATGGAACCCGGGTCTCTGGCGCTGTGAGGCAGCAGCTCTACCCGCTGCACCACCACCGTGCCACCCGGTTTGGGGCAGGTGCCGGTCGGCTGCCGGAGTGCCGGGACCGTACGGTGCTGTCGGTCAATCTCCGCAGGTCAGCAGAACTACCCGCTGACCAGTGAGAGAGTTCCGGCCACAAACGCCCGCATGTCCGGGCCCTGCCCCGCACCGCACGTCACCGGTCTCCCTGGTTACCGGCCCCGTCTCCACACCGTGCCGGGAGCTCGCTCCGGCCACATGCTGACCGCCAGGCCATTCACCCCGCCATGCCCCGCCCCTCTGCTAGCCCAGTGCCCGGGCTGGGCCCACACCGACGGCACGGTATCCGGTGTCACCCTCACCACCGACTGACCACCGTGTCTGAGGTCAGACCACCGGTCAGTGACCCCCCCGCACAGCTCCGGCCAAGTCACCTCCAGCCCAGCAAATACATCATTCATTCAGTTAGCCCGAGGACCAGTTATGTGTAGAATCTACCCTCCACTCATCTCCCCTCCCCTCTCCTCCCCTCCCCTCCCCTCCCCTCCCCCTCCCCTCCACCCCTCTCCTCCCCTCCCCTCCCCCTCCCCTCTCCCTCTCCTCCCCTCCCCTCCCCTCCCCTCCCCTCCCCTCCCCTCCCCTCCCCTCCTCCCTCCCCCTCCCCTCCCCTCCTCCCCCTGCTCCCTCCCCTCTTCTCTCCCTCCCTCCTCCCCCCACCTCCCCTCCCCTCCTCCCCTCCCCTCTCCCGCCCCCAAGCCCCCCCTACCAGTGCAAATGTCCCTCCCCTCCCCTCCCCTCTCCCCTCCTCCCCTCTCCTCCCCTCTCCTCTCCTCCCCCTCTCCTCTCCTCTCCTCTCCTCTCCTCTTCCTCTCCTCTCCTCTCCTCTCCTCCCCTCTCCTCTCCTCTCCTCTCCTCCCCTCTCCTCTCCTCCTCCTCTCCTCTCCTCTCCTCCCTCCCTTAATTCATTGAAAAAAAACTCCTTCAAAGTCCTGTCCCTCTCCTCTCCTCTCCTCCTCCTCTTTATTCCTCTCCCTCTGCTCCACACGAATGACTTCTCCTCTCCCCCTCTCCTCTCCCCTCTCCTCTCCTCTCCCCTCCTCTCCTCTCCTCTCCCCTCCTCTCCCCTCTCCTCTCCTCTCCTCCTCTCCTCTCCTCCCCTCCCCTCCCCTCTCCCCTCCTCTCCTCTCCTCTCCTCTCCCTCCCTCTCCTCTCCTCACCTCCCCTCCCCCCTCCTCTCCCCCTCTCTCCTCTCCTCCCCTCCCCTCCCCTCCCCTCCCCTACTCCTCCTCTCCTCTCCTCTCCCTCCTCGCTCCCCTCCCTCCCCCTCTCCTCTCTCCTCTCTCTCCTCTCCTCCCCCTCCCCTCCCCTCCCCCCCCCTTTCCCTCTCCTCTCCTCCCCTCTTTCCTCCCTCTCCTCTCCCCTCCTCTCCTCTCCTCTCCTCTACTCCGCCTCCCCTCCCCTCCCCTCTCCTCCCTCCCCTCCCCCCCCTACCTCTCCTCCCCTCCCATCCCCTCCCCTCCCCTCTCCTCTCCTCCATCCTCTCCTCCGCTCCCCTTCTTGACCATTACCCCGTGGGAGAGAGGGGGAGAGAGGGGGGAGGCGAGGGGGGAGAGGAGGGGAAAGGGGGGAGAGGAGAGGTTGAGGGGGAGAGGTTGAGGGGGAGAGGTTGAGGGGGAGAGGAGGTTTGAGGAGGTTTGGGGGGTTTTGGGGGGTTTTGGGTGGGTAAGGGTTAATTTAAAGGGGCACTGACCGTGGTGAAGTTGCTGGCGGAGCAGTGGGCCCCACTGAAGTTGCAGTTTTTCAGCATGTCCT
This sequence comes from Leucoraja erinaceus, assembly GCF_028641065.1. NCBI lineage: Eukaryota > Metazoa > Chordata > Chondrichthyes > Rajiformes > Rajidae > Leucoraja > Leucoraja erinaceus. Next base: position 15,558 of record NW_026576270.1, read on the forward strand.
CGATCTGGTGGCCGGTGCGGTTGAAGATGTCCAGCATGTTTGGGGGGGGGTAGCCCTGCTGGACGGCACGGTGAGCGTCGGTGCTCTTGGGCGGGAGTCCGGTCATGTTGGCCAGGTGATAGATGTCGGCATCGGTCAGCGCGGTGTGCCGGAACCGGTTCATGTTGCAGATGGTGACGGCGGGGAACGGCAGGTGGTGGCGAGGAGCAGCGTCCAGCGCGGTGAGGTGGTGGTAGTGGAGGTAGGTCAGCGAGCAACTGACCACCTGGTAGACCACCAGCAGCAACGAGCAGAGGCAGGCCAGAGCCCAGAGTGCCGGCTTCACACCGCAACCGCTGGGCACAAAGACGTGCCGCAAACCGTGCAGGGAACTGGTGTCGGCAAAGCTGCCCATGTTGGCCGCCATCATCGGCACGCTCTCGTCCAACAAACTCCTTCTCTCACATTCCACCCCCTCCCCACCCTGCTCACCCTCCTCCGAGAACGCAATCTTGCAAACTATCTCCAGCGGCATCTCCTCCCGATCCACACCAACTACAGAGAGGGGGAGAGGGAGGGAGGGAGAGAGGGAGAGAGGGATGAGAGGGATGAGAGGGATGAGAGGAGCAGCAGAGAAAGGAGGGAGGGAGAGAGAGTAGGAGAGACGGACGGAGAGAGCCTGAGAGAACGAGAGACCAAGAGAGAGATGGGGAGAGAGGGAGGGAGAAAGCAGAAGAGATGGAAAGAGGGAAGGAGAGAGGGAGGGAGAGAGAGCGCGCGGAGGGAGAGAGAAGGAGAGAAAGAAAGAAAGAGAGCGGGAGAGAGATGGAGAGAAGGGAGCGGGACTGAAGGAGACGGAGCGAAAGAGAGGGGAGAGAGATTGAGAAATGATGAGAGAGAGAGGGAGAGAGACGGGAGGGGTGGAGAGAGAGAGAGTGAGAGTGAGAGAGAGTGAGAGGGAGAGAGAGAGAGTGTGTGGGTTAGGGAGACCCACACACACACACACACACACACACACACACAGACCACGCTGGCTGGCTGGCTGGCTGGCTGGTGGAGCAGTCGGAGTTGCGTTGCGCTATCAGCTCAGTTACAGCTGTCAGCGCTGGAGCCGGTGGATAAAACGCTGCCTTTACTCTGGGCGAATACAACTGGCGGCTGCTTCATAATTCATGAGAGACTTCATCATCATCATCAGCATCACGCTGGCGGTGACCCCCACTTGTTGCTGCCTGCCCCTCACCCCTTACACACTAGCCCTTACACACTCGCCTTACACACTCGCCCCTTACACACTCGCCCATACACACTCATCCGTACACACTAGCCCCTTACACACTCGCCCCTTACACACTCGCCCCTTACACACTCACCCTACACACTCGCCCTTGCACACTCATCCATACACACTCGCCCGTACACACTAACCCCTTACACACTCGCCCTTACACACTTGCCCCTTACACACTTGCCCCATACACACTACCCCCTTACACACTCACCCTTACACACTAACCCCTTACACACTCACCCTTACACACTTGTCCCTTACACACTCACCCTTACACACTTGTCCCTTACACACTTGCCCATACACACTAACCCCTTACACACTCTCCCTTACACACTAGCCCCTTACACACTCACACGTACACACTAGCCCCTTACAAACTCGCCCTTACATACTAGCCCCTACACACTCGCCCCACACTAGCCCCTTACACACTCGCCCTTACACCCTCGCCCCTCACACACGCACCCATACACACTAGCCCCTTACACACTCGCCCTTACACACTAGCCCCTTACACACTAGCACCTTACTCACTCGCCCATACACACTAACCCTACACACTCACCTGTGCACACTAGCCCCTTACACACTCACCCATACACACTAGCCCCTTACACACTCACCCCTTACACACTCATCTGTACACACTAGGCCCTTACACACTCACCCTTACACGCTAGCCCCTTACACACTCGCCCTTACACACTAGCCCCTCACACACTCATCCATACACACTAGCCCCTTACACACTCGCCCTTACAAACTAGCCCCCTTACACACTCACCCATACACACTAGCCCCCTACACACTCACCCCTTACACACTCATCTGTACACGCTAGCCCTTACACACTCACCCTTACACGCTAGCCCCTTACACACTCGCCCTTACACACTAGCCCCTCACACACTCATCCATACACACTAGCCCCTTACACACTCGCCCTTACAAACTAGCCCCTTACACACTCACCCGTACACACCAGCCCCTTACACACTCACCCCCTACACACTAGCCCCTCACACACTTGCCCCTTACATGCTCGCCCCTTACACACTCACCCCGTACACACTCACCCCGTACACACTCGCCCCTTACACACTCACCCCCTTACACACTTGCCCCTTACACACTAACCCCATACATACTTGCCCCGTACACACATGCCCAATACACACTCACTCCCGTACGCACTCGCCCTTGCACACTTGCTCCCTTACACCCGCCACCTTACACACACATCCCTTACACACATAATGGGCGAGTATCCTTGCATACTCGCCCATTATACACTCTCCCTCTCCCCTTACACTCGCCCCTTACACATTTGCCCCCTTACATACTCACCCTCGCACACACACCCTATACTCACTCCCGCTCCCATTACACACTCGCCCCCTTACACACTCGCCCTTATACACCCCCTTACACACTCCCCTCTCCCTGTACACACTCACCCTGTACACACGCAGTCACAAAGAAAGACCATCAACGTCTCGACTGCATCAGAGGATCAATGACATTCGGTCTGTTGATGGTCAGTGGAGCCTCGCTGACCAGTCACATCAGCCCGGGTCAGCAACTCAAACGGCCAGAGCAACGGAGACTACAGTGAGTGGTGGACACTGCCCGCCCCATCACAGTACTGACCCCCCCACCATCGAAGGTCCATCACAGTACTGACCCCCCCACCATCGAAGGCCCATCACAGTACTGACCCCCCCACCATCGAAGGTCCATCACAGTACTGACCCCCCCACCATCGACGGGATCTACAGGAGTCACTGCCTCAATAAGGCAGCCAGCATCATCAGAGACCCACACCACCCCTGGCCACGATCCCATCTCACTGTGACCATCGGGGAAGAAGGTACAGGAGCCTGAAAACCGTGACCTCCAGGTTGAACAGCAGCTTCTTGCCAGCAACCGTCAGGCTGTTGAACTCTGCACGACACTAACCTCAGTGGTAGCTCAGCACGGATCTACAAGGCTGCGCACACTGGCACAGAAACAGGCCCTTCAGCCCAACGCACCCATGCTAGCCAATGTGTAGGCAGGAACTGCAGATGCCAGCTTAAACCGAAGATATGCACAAAAAGCTGGAGTAACTCAGCGGGACCGGCAGCATCTCTGGAGAGAAGGGATGGGTGACGTTTCAGGTCGGGACTCTTCTTCAGATGGGATTGTATTGATTATGGTAGAGTTATTGATTGTTTAGTTTGTGTACAATAACTGATGCAGCTGAATAATTGATGGTATATTTACGTGTGTGTGTGATTGGGTTAAAGAGGCTGTAAAGATGTTTCGTAAATACATCGCTCCCTCCCACACCAGCCCCTGTTGCAAAGAGGTCCTTCTGCAGTTGTACAGGGCCCTAGTGAGACCACACCTGGAGTATTGTGTACAGTTTTGGTCCCCTAATTTGAGGAAGGACATTCTTGCTATTGAGGGAGCCCAGCGTAGGTTCACCAGGTTAATTCCCGGGATGGCGGGACTGTCATACGCTGAGAGAATGTGGAGCGGCTGGGCTTGTACACTCTGGAGTTTAGAAGGATGAGAGGGCATCTCATTGAAACATATAAGATTGTTAAGGGCTTGGACACGCTAGAGGCAGGAAACATGTCCCCGATGTTGGGGGAGTCCAGAATCAGGGGCCACACACAGTTTAAGAATAAGGGGTCGGCCATTTAGAACGGAGACGAGGAAACACTTTTTCTCACAGAGAGTTGTGAGTCTGTGGAATTCTCTGCCTCAGAGGACGGTGGAGGCCGGTTCTCTGGATACTTTCAAGAGAGAGCTAGATAGGGCTCTTAAAGATAGCGGAGTCAGGGGATATTGGGAGAAGGCAGGAATGGGGTACTGATTGGGGATGATCAGCCATGATCACATTGAATGGCAGTGCTGGCTCGAAGGGCCGAATGGCCTCTACTCCTGCACCTATTGTCTATTGTCTATTGACTCCTGACCTTCTGGCTGCATTTCTCACCCACCATCCTCATCTTTGGACACCGTGTGCGTAGGGGAGAGGGTCGGGGGCTGGAGATGTCCTGGTCGTGTTGCTCCTGGGCCTGGCCAAGCTGGCCATCCACGAGTCACAGCGCCAGGGGGAAGGGGGCTCTGCCCGAGCCGACTGCCTGACCGCCCCTTGTCCAGGGTCACGTCCACACCCGGGTGGGTCAAGGCGCTGTCCTGGGGGTTTACGGGACCGCTGGGGGCGGAGGTCACCCTCCATCTGGGATTGTGACATCGATGTTTAAGGATGTCTGTCTCACATACAGTGGTGGTTGGTTTAGCTTTGAATCATTTAGTTTTAGACTATTTATTTAGAGTATTTAGACAATAGGTGCAGGAGGAGGCCATTCGGCCCTTCCAGCCAGCACCGCCATTCAATGTGATCACGGCTGATCATACACAATCAGTTCCCCGTTCCTGCCTTCTCCCCATATCCCCTTGATTCAAAATTGCTGGAGTAACTCAGCGGGTGCAGCAGCATCTATGGAGCGAAGGAAATACGCGATGTTTCGGGCCGAGACCCTTCTTCAGACTGATTCAGACTTCCCTTGACTGAGCTCTATCTAACTCTCTCTTAAATCCATCCAGTGACTTGGCCTCCACTGCCCTCACAACTTGAATTCCACAGACTCACAACTCTCTGGGTGAAGAAGTATTTTTCTCACCTCAGTTTGAAACGGCCCCGTGTAGCAAGACCGGACAGGTAGAGGGAAACGTTCTTTATTAGTGAAACAGCGTTCGAACTACACACGGACATGGTCAGTAATAAACGATCAAAGCTCCTGGTGTAACAGGTGTAACAGGTGTAACAGACACAACATGTGTAACAGGTGTAACAGGTGTAACAGACACAACATGTGTAACATGTGTAACAGGTGCAACATGTGTAACAGGTGTAACAGGTGTAACAGGTGTAACAGGTGTAACAGGTGTAACAGACACAACATGTGTAACATGTGTAACAGGTGTAACAGGTGTGACAGGTGTAACAGGTGTGACAGGTGTAACATGTGTAACATGTGTAACATGTGTAACAGGTGTGACAGGTGTAACATGTGTAACATGTGTAACATGTGTAACATGTGTAACATGTGTAACAGGTGTAACAGACACAACATGTGTAACAGGTGTAACAGGTGTAACAGGTGTAACAGGTGTAACAGGTGTAACATGTGTAACATGTGTAACATGTGTAACAGGTGTAACAGGTGTACAGGTGTAACAGGTGTAACATGTGTAACAGGTGTAACAGGTGTAACAGGTGTAACAGGTGTAACAGGTGTAACAGGTGTAACATGTGTAACAGGTGTAACAGGTGTAACAGGTGTAACATGTGTAACAGGTGTAACAGGTGTAACATGTAACATGTAACAGGTGTAACATGTGTAACATGTGTAACAGGTGTAACATGTGTAACAGGTGTAACAGGTGTAACAGGTGTGACAGGTGTAACAGGTGTAACAGGTGTAACATGTGTAACATGTGTAACAGGTGTGACAGGCACAACAGGTGTAACAGCCAGATGCTGTTGTTGGCGTGATGACCAGGGGTCGGACAACTGTGAGGGGTTTGTGGGCGGTGAAGGCCGGGAATGCCGGACAGCCAAGTAAAGGGCCAAGAGCTCGCGGTCCAAAGAGCTGTAATACCACTCGGGGGGGGGGGGGGGGGCACAGGTGCCCCAGAGAGGAATTACCAGTGAGTTGTGAATCTGTGGAATTCTCTGCCACAGACGGCAGTGGAGGCCGATTCACTGGATGTTTTCAAGAGAGTTAGATTTAGTTCTTAGGGCTAACGGAATCAGGGGATATGGAGAGAAGGCAGGAACGGCGTACTGATTGGGGATGATCAGCCATGATCACATTGAATGGCGGTGCTAGCTTGAAGGGCCAAATGGCCTCTACTCCTGCACCTGTTGTCTATGTTCCTCTGGCCGTCTCCTACACTCAGTGCCTCTGTGTCACTGCCCAGTATCTCTGTGTCACTGCCCAGTGCCTCTGTGTCACTGCCCAGCGCCTCTGTGTCACTGCCCGGTGCCTCTGTGTCACTGCCCAGTGTCTCTGTGTCACTGCCCAGCGCCTCTGTGTCACTGCCCAGCGCCTCTGTGTCACTGCCCAGCGCCTCTGTGTCACTGCCCAGCGTCTCTGTGTCACTGCCCAGCGTCTCTGTGTCACTGCCCAGCGTCTCTGTGTCACTGCCCAGCGCCTCTGTGTCACTGCCCGGCGCCTCTGTGTCACTGCCCGGTGCCTCTGTGTCACTGCCCAGTGTCTCTGTGTCACTGCCCAGTGCCTCTGTGTCACTGCCCGGTGCCTCTGTGTCACTGCCCGGTGCCTCTGTGTCACTGCCCAGTGCCTCTGTGTCCCTGCCCGGTGCCTCTGTGTCACTGCCCAGTGCCTCTGTGTCACTGCCCAGTGCCTCTGTGTCACTGCCCAGTGCCTCTGTGTCACTGCCCAGTGCCTCTGTGTCACTGCCCGGTGCCTCTGTGTCACTGCCCGGTGCCTCTGTGTCACTGCCCGGTGCCTCTGTGTCGCTGCCCAGTGCCTCTGTGTCCCTGCCCGGTGCCTCTGTGTGTCACTGCCCAGTGCCTCTGTGTCACTGCCCAGTGCCTCTGTGTCACTGCCCAGTGCCTCTGTGTCACTGCCCAGTGCCTCTGTGTCACTGCCCGGTGCCTCTGTGTCACTGCCCGGTGCCTCTGTGTCACTGCCCGGTGCCTCTGTGTCGCTGCCCGGTGCCTCTGTGTCGCTGCCCAGTGCCTCTGTGTCACTGCCCAGCCGCTCAATCAAGAGTGAGGATGGGATTTCTCATCTCACTGCTTCACTGCCACTGTAGCTCTTGTATAATTTATACTCCTGCCTCTAACCCCAGCCCATGTTTACACTCCCTTCCCCTGTGTTTAGTTTAGTTTAGTTTAGAGATACAGCGCGGAAACAGGCCCTTCGGCCCACCGAGTCCGTGCCGACCAGCGATCCCCGCACACTAACACTACCCTACACACACACTGGGGACAATTTACATTTACACCCAAGACAATTAACCTGCAAACCCGCACGTCTTTGGAGTGTGGGAGGAAACCGGAGCGCCCGGAGAAAACCCACGCAGGTCATGGGGAGAACGTGCAAACTCCGCACAGACAGCGGCCGTAGTCGGGATCGAACCCGGGTCTCTGGCGCTGTGAGGCAGCAGCTCTACCCGCTGTGTGCGTTGTCTCTCTCTCTCTCTCCCGCTCCATCACCTTCAGGTAAATGACAGCCATGTGTAACGAGGTACAGGGAACAGCTTTGTTCTGCAGCGACCCAAACACACCAGATAATACTGGACATAAGTACAATCCAGTCAAACTCTAGTCCAATAGGTAGAGCAAAGGGGAAAATACAGAGTGCAGAATATAGTTCTCAGCATTGTAGCGCATCAGTTCCACAGAGGGGTCGGGGGGAGAGGGGGTGTGAGGGTGGGGGGTGAGAAGGGTGGGGGGGGTGTGTGTGTGTGGGGGGGGGGACAGGGTGGGGGGGTGTGTGTCGGGGGTGTGTGTGGGGGTGTGTGTGTGTGGGGGTGTGTGTGTGGGGGTGTGTGTGGGGGTGTGGGGGTGTGTGTGTGGGGGTGTGTGTGTGGGGTGTGTGTGTGGGGGGTGTGTGTGGGGGGGTGTGTGTGTGGGGGTGTGTGTGTGGGGGTGTGTGTGTGGGTGTGTGTGTGTGTGGGTGTGTGTGTGTGTGTGTGTGTGTGGGTGTGTGTGTGTGTGGGGGTGTGTGTGTGGGGGGGTGTGTGGGGGGGTGTGTGTGGGGGGGTGTGTGTGTGTGTGTGGGGGTGGGTGTGTGTGGGGGTGTGTGTGTGGGGGTGTGTGTGTGGGGGTGTGTGTGTGGGGGTGTGTGTGTGGGGGTGTGTGTGTGGGGGGGTGGGGAGTGAGTGAGCCATGATTTGTCCTCATCACTGATCGCTGGATAATGTGACAGTTCCCAGACTGGGGTCAAAGTACCGCTCCGACACAGGCCCTTCAGCCCACCCCATCCATGCTAGCCACAACAGCCTCGTTACAGTTAGCCAGAGGGTGGTGAATCTGTGGGATTCTTTGCCACAGACGGCTGTGGAGGCCACAAGTCAGTGGATATATTTAAGGCAGAGATAGATAGATTGTTGATTAGTGCGGGTGTCAGGGGTTATGGGGAGAAGGCCGGAGAATGGGGTTAGGAGGGAGAGATAGATCAGCCATGATTGAATGGCGGAGTAGACTTGATGGGCCGAATGGTCTAATTCTGCCCAGACCCTCTGACCAACGGCGTCATCATGAGATTCACGAGGATGTTGCCAGGACTAGAGGGTGTGAGCTACAGGGAGAGGTTGAGTAGGCTGGGTCTCTATTCCATGGAGCGCAGGAGGATGAGGGGAGATCTTATAGAGGTGTATAAAATCATGAGAGGAATAGATCGGGTAGACGCACAGAGTCTCTTGCCCAGAGTAGGGGAATCGAGGACCAGAGGACACAGGTTCAAGGTGAAGGGGGAAAGATTTAACAGGAATCTGAGGGGTAACTTTTCCCTGGATCCACTCCCCACCTATCCATGTTCTCCACAGATGCTGCCTGACCCGCTGAGTTACTCCAGCACTCTGTGAAACGTCACCTATCCATGTTCTCCACAGATGCTGCCTGACCCGCTGAGTTACTCCAGCACTCTGTGAAACGTCACCTATCCATGTTCCCCACAGATGCTTAAGGATAAGGGGGAAATCCTTTAAAACCGAGATGAGAAGAACTTTTTTCACGCAGAGAGCGGTGAATCTCTGGAACTCTCTGCCACAGAGGGTAGTTGAGGCCAGTTCATTGGCTATATTTAAGAGGGAGTTAGATGTGGCCCTTGTGGCTAAGGGGATCAGGGGGTATGGAGAGAAGGCAGGTACGGGATACTGAGTTGGATGATCAGCCATGATCATATTGACTGGCGGTGCAGGCTCGAAGGGCCAAATGGCCTACTCCTGCACCTAATTTCTATGTTTCTATGTTTCTATGTTACTCCAGCACTCTGTGAAACGTCACCTATCCGTGTTCTCCACAGATGCTGCCTGACCCGCTGAGTTACTCCAGCACTCTGTGAAACGTCACCTATCCATGTTCTCCACAGATGCTGCCTGACCCGCTGAGTTACTCCACACTCTGAGTCACTATCCATGTTCTCCACAGACGCTGCCTGACCCGCTGAGTTACTGGGGGGTTGTTGGGTGGGGGGTGGGGGTCACAGAGGGGAAGGTTGTGGACTGGCAGAAGGATGCGTTGACTTCAAACCTCCCTGGAGCTACGACTGATTGATCCCATTTCACGCTCCCTGCGGCCAGTGTTGAAACGCTGCAGCAACCTTCGATGAAGCTGATCACAGGACGACATCTTCACAAGGACTTAACTCGTCCACTGCCCGCGGCCAGGCTTTTAATTATCCTTGTCAGCACGGAATAGCAACGAGACAGCTCTCATCCCCCTCACTCACTCAGCACCAATCACACCCAGACACACACACACACACACACACACACAGTGCTTGAGTAACTCAGCGGGTCAGGAGGGTGGGAGATTGCAACCTTCACATGGTCCGCTGAATGCAATTAACCTGCTGTGCACAATCAAATAACATCAAATAGAACAAGTTGTCCTACAACCATAGGCTGTGCACGTCACACACAAGATGCAGCGGGTGGGTCAGGCAGCATCTGTGGAGAACATGGATAGGTGACGTTTCACAGAGTGCTGGAGTAACTCAGCGGGTCAGGCAGCATCTGTGGAGAACATGGATAGGTGACGTTTCACAGAGTGCTGGAGTAACTCAGTGGGTCAGGCACTCAGTGGAGGCATGGATAGCAGTTTCATTAATGCTGGAGTGAAGGAAAATAGGCAAGCATCTGTGGGGATGAAAACCGCGTGAAGGAAATAGGCAACCACTTTCACAGGGTCGATAAACATCCGGGAAGGGTTTCGGGCCCATGGTGAAACGTTACCTATTTTCCTTCGCTCCAGACGTTTCAAGGAGATTCGAGCTGCTGCACCCGCCTGAGTTTCTCCAGCACTTTTTCGTCTACCTTCGATTTTCCAGCATCTGCAGTTCCTTCTTAAACAGTCTCTCGATGGAATCGTGAAGCTGGCTGGCGGGTGAAGATAGACACAGAGTGCTGGAGTAACTCAGCGGGTCAGGCAGCATCTGTGGGGAACATGGATAGGTGACGTTTCACAGAGTGCTGGAGTAACTCAGCGGGTCAGGCAGCATCTGTGGAGAACATGGATAGGTGATATTCCAACTTGAAACGTCACCTATCCATCAGTTCTCCAAAGATGCGGGCAGTGTCCCAGTGCTGCTCAGCAGTTGGACACTCACAGCCCATCTCAGTCTTTATGCACCCTAAACCGTGCAGTCTGCAGTTCCTTGTAGGGTACAGTAATTGTATGGGCAGTCTGTGGGCAGTGTTGTGGGCAGCGTGGGCAGCGTGTGGGCAGTGTGTGGGTAGCGTGGGGGCAGCGTGTGGGCAGTGTGTGGGCAGCGTGTGGGCAGCGTGTGGGCAGCGTGTGGGGGCAGTGTGGGCAGTGTGTGGGCAGCGTGTGGGCAGTGTGTGGGCAGCGTGTGGGCTGCGTGTGGGCAGTGTGTGGGCAGCGTGTGGGCAGCGTGTGGGCAGTGTGTGGGCAGCGTGTGGGTAGCGTGTGGGCAGCGTGTGGGTAGCGTGTGGGCAGTGTGTGGGCAGCGTGTGGGTAGCGTGTGGGCTATGTGGGGATGAGCAGCAAACTCTGCATCAATTGTGTTCACTTGAGCTCTGCCAATAACAACACACAGATTGCAGATTAATTATTGAGGAGCGTTTACTGTGATAATTGTTCTCCTGGGATCCATCGCTCCCCGCAACACACGCAACACACACGCCCGTCACTCCGGCTAAAGCACGCCTGATGCACGCCTTGCACACGCCCCACACACGCCCCACACACGCCCCACACATACCTTACACTTTACACAAACATTATACACACCTTACACACACCCCACCTGGGCACGGCCTGTCTGTGGGTCTCCGTGTGCACATGCGTGCACTCCTGTGTCCGTGCGCACGTGTGTCCGTGTCCACGTGCGTGTTCTACCCGTGTGTCAACAAGTAAAATAAACCTCACTCTAGCTCCACGCGTGTGCGTGCCGTGTGTGCAGGTGTGCGTTACGTGTTTGCGTGCTCGTGTGTGCGTGTGCGTGTGCATGTGAAGACGCGCATTTGCGTGTGCGTGTTCTTGCTCGGTCCAGTTTACTACCCCGTGTACCGAGGCACAGTGAAAAGCTTCTGTTGCGTGCTAACCAGTCAGCGGAAAGACAATACATGATTACGTCTCACTCCAGCACTGACCGGTCCGTTATATACACCCCCCCCCCCCCCCCCCGTACTGGAGTATGGGCTACAGCAGGTTAATGATGGTCCGGGGCGATGCCTTCTCTCCCCCCCCACACCCACACCATCCATCACTGTCATTAATGGTTTGACGTTAATGAGTTTCAGTCAGGACGGGATCAGCTGTGGGAGCCGGCAGCATGTTGGTGATGTCTGACGTCAATCTGCCCGACCGACCGACACAGATTCACACGCGTGTAGAGAACAGGGAGCCCCCCCACCCCACTGACCCCAGGGTTACACCTGCCCCTGCACCCCACTGC